>NC_031981.2:38658702-38839487 GCF_001858045.2 Oreochromis niloticus | reverse complement strand
AGATCATCGGCTGCCCTCTC
The DNA here is from genome assembly GCF_001858045.2 of Oreochromis niloticus. Lineage (NCBI taxonomy): Eukaryota > Metazoa > Chordata > Actinopteri > Cichliformes > Cichlidae > Oreochromis > Oreochromis niloticus. Next base: position 38,839,467 of record NC_031981.2, on the reverse strand, counting down.
CCCTCCCTGATGGACATTTATTCCTCCCGCTGCCTCAGCAGAGCAGCAACATCATCAAGACAGCTCCCACCCTGGCTTCAACATGTTCAGCCTGCTTCCCTCAGGGAAGCGCTACAGGTGCATCAACACTAAAACCCACAGACTCAAAACAGTTTCTTCCCCAAAGCGATAACCACCCTGAACTCACACATGCACCGATAACACAGCCCCCACTTCCCACTTCCTCTATGGACCACCACTATTTATACCAATTCTATGTGCAATAACTGTATATACATAAACACTATTTATACCAATTCCATGTGCAATAACTCAACTGTACATACATAACACTATTTATTACATATTGTTTACGGTTTGTAAATTGTACATTTTATATATATATACATCTTCTTCCCTATGTTAATACTGTCCATATGTATATAGTGCTGCAGAACTGTACACCCCCCCCCCAACATGTTTACACTGAGTAGGAGATGCTCTGTATCTCATTGTACAGCTGTATAATGACAATAAAGGCATTCTATTCTATTCTATTCTATTCTATTAAGATAGAGGTCTAGTCTACAATTTCATTTGGTATCTGGTCAGACATAGTCAATCTATTCATTGCAGCCCTGAATGCCAGAAACAGACAGAAATTGTGGCTGAGAACACAGAGGGGAGTTGTACAATTCACAACAATTAACAACCAGCACGATACAATCTCCAGTACTGAGACACAACAATCAGCTGACATAAGTTTAACTGTAAGATTCGGGGGTGTGGGTGGCAGATGGAGGTGTGCTGTGCTGGGGGACTACTAGTCATTTTCTAATTTCCACAATGTGCCAGACACTGTACAAATCATGAGGGGGAGCCATAGGTCAGCAGGTTGTGGCAGGAAGACTGTGAATCCACCACTTCTGCCTTGTCTTGATTTTCTTTTCTTTTTAAATTTATTTATTTTTAAAACTCTTCATCATCAAAGTATCATAATGAGTTTGCTTATTGTTAAAAGAATGGACAAGATACATTTTCCCTTAAAATTACAAGGGAGTAATATTTATATATCTTCAATACAGATCTTCTACAAAGATCCGTTACAGACCAGAGGTATTATAAAAGCACCAAGAAGACTTGGTAATAACTGGCCACCTCTAGAATGGCTGAAGCAAAAAAAAGTTGCTTCAAGCACTGAGCAGGTTGAGAACATTCTTTGGAGGTCCACACTCAGGACCTGGACAGAACTGACACAACATGTGTGTGTGCGTGCGTGCATGTGTGTGTGTGTGTGTGCATGTGTGTGTGTGTGTGTGTGTGCATGCATGTGTGTGTGTGTGTGTGTGTGCATGCATGTGTGTGTGTGTGTGTGTGTGTGTGTGTGTGTGTGTGTGTGTGTGTGCATGTGTGTGTGTGTGAGAGAGAGAGAGAGAGAGGCCAACCAACACACAAGAAATGGCAGAAAGCATAATTACCACGTTCATGAGTGATGACTGAGGGAGGAAAGAAAGTGCAGTAAACCAAAATAAGAACAGGAAAACAGGGGGAAGAAAGAAACAGAGAAAGAAAGTAAGAAAGAAAGTAAGAAACAAAGGAAAAGATTACATATAGGGAAAAGAGCTCTTTTTTTCGTCAATGTGGAATAAAAAAAAATATGTATTAAAGAAAACCTAAAATGTATAAAAATATACCACCAGAACCTTTTTTATTTGTTTTGTCATCAATAATATGCATTTACAGTACTATGTAAAAGTCCTGAGGGAGAAAGACAGGCAAAAACAGTTTGTACAGTATTAATCATTTTGAAAGTCAATATTTGGTATGACTTTTAGTCTTCAACGTAGCCTAAAATCTAGCTTTCTTATCATTTCTTAAAGTAGTCTTCAGGGATAGGCGCACTGTACAAGGTGAAACACTGTATAATACACTGCCAGTAACACTAATATACATTTTTATATTTAGATAATCAAATTATAATTTTTAATGTGTTGACTACTATATTACTAATCAAACTAAGAGGAATACTGTACTTTTTTCATGGAGTTGGAAAGAGTGGTGACATTTTTTTATGGTTTGAAAAGTCTTTGTAATGTTTACAAACAAGAGATGTACAAGACAAATCATCAGCACGCTTGTACATCAGAAAATCATACTTGATAATGCACGCGAACCAGCAACACTGAATTACCACCTCATTTACACAGGAAAAAACCAAAAACCTTTTTATTGATTATAACGAGCAATGTGAAAAATAAATGGTGGCTCTCTACAATCTTAGTGTTTCTACAGTGTTGAAGGTTATTTCAGAATATTGTGTTGTTTTAAAAGCAGCTTTACACTGATCATCATTGGGTTAATTAAATATTTTAACTAGACCTAGATAAGTTAAGTATTTAATATTAACATTCTCTATGCTTTCAATAAATAGAAAGTTAAGGTCATCAACTCCATCCCGGAAAAAGAAATGTTTGATAATGTTTGGTTTTGTAAATGTATTTTTTCAAAATTAGTCCAAAAGGTATAAACACAGGGAATCTTACCTGATCCTTCCTCTGTCACCATTCCCAGTCCCTCTGCTTTATTTTGCCTCTCAAATGCATTTAGATCCAGAACACTAAAACAAAGACAAATATAGTGTGAATCACTACATCCATCACATTTCTGCTCTATTCGTGTTCTTGCCTTGCCCTTGTTTGATGAGTGTTTTCCTTTTCCGTGAATTTATCCCATATGTGCAAGTCTCTGACCAGCAGTTTTATTCCTGGTTTATGTTGAATATTGGTCTCTCATGTGGTTTTCAATGTTTTTATTTCATTGTTGTCTTGAATGCCCCATTGTCCATCTCCTTTATGTGTGTATGGTCTGTACATTTGCTCAGTCAGGCTGACATACACTCTTCCAAAATTGACATCTGGTTTATTTGAGTTGTTTGGTGGCTTTTTTTCTCTCTGCTACAACTGTGCCTTTTACTACCTTCCTAGGAATACTGTCAGCAAATAGAACCAAGTAAAACTTTTGTAGCCAAAATGACAACAACCTCAACATATAAATAAGCATTGAGCTCTTGATATCTTCTTTATTGTGATGGTCTTTTACTATTACAAAGCTTCTTTGTTAGCTAAAATGCTTAAGATGCAATTAAATTATTGAAATATTTTACATATTGCTGTCTGAATTTCAAACTATTCAGTGCAAAATTGTACTAAAATTCATTGCTGGATCAATGGTGATGATATTTTCAGAGAAACAACAATAATTTAAACCCTGCTAAAAGAGTTTGTACAGTTTGCCATTTCCTTGAAAAACTTACAAAAGTGCTGAGCACACAAAGTTGCCCGCTAGATTAGATTAGATTCATAACATTGCACAAAGTACAACCAAATTTGCAGAAGGTGCTGGCAAATATAACAGAAATAATGATATGAAATATAACACACAACAGTACAAGAGAACACAATAACTAGAATTTAATACAATATGAATTACTGCACTACGGTAGAGTGAAGCATGTACTTGTAATGCAAAGGTAACTACTGTTTTGCTGGTCAGTCAGTCAAGATAAGTGTTTGGCAGAGTTCAGTTCTAGTATGGTTCTGGAACAGAAACAGTTCATAAATCTGTTTGTTCATGATTACAGGGACCTGAATGGTCTGCCGAAGTGCAGTAACTTCAACAGGTAATGTGCAAAATGGAATCATGTTTTCTTCTCTGCTAAGGCAGTGAGAGCTGAAAGTTCCCCCAAAGAGGCGAGTTTAGAGTACAGCTAGTTTCTGGGAAGACTTTAAGATCCTCTGAAGGGATTTTCTGTCTGCTACTTAGCTGTCAGCACATCTTACAGAGATGCAGAATGGCAATGAAGGGGGAGTTTCTCAAGAAGTGTAATCTCTGCAGTGCCTTGATAAGTGCTTTCTCTGGACCAGTAGTGATTCTCTAAAGCTTGTATACCAAGAAACTTGAAGACAGGAACTTTTGCCACACAGTCTCCATCAATGTGTATTTGGTTATGATATTTGTTGTGCCTCCAGTAATCTATCATGAGTTCTTTGGTTTTGGTAGAGCTAAGGGTTGTTCTCTGTATCCCATCCTGGGGCTTCATCTACAAAGGCTGTCACATGTTCTTCTGAGATGTGCCAACCACAGTCTTCTCATCATCAAACTTAGTTGTAATGTGGAAAATTGATTGGGATGCAGAGGGTAGAGAGGATGTAAAAGGAGGTTCAACACACAGCTTAATAATGCTGGTGTTCAATGTGACAGTGAAAGAGAAGCAGGGGCCTAATCTAACCATCTGGACGCGATTAGTCAGAAGGTCACTGACCCAGTGGTAGACAGGTGTGAAAGTTGTAAGCCAGTAGGTTTGGTGACCAGATCGACAGTAGTGAAAGCTGAATCTAAGTTTACAAAGAGTATCCTTACATATCTTCACTACTGCTCAAGATGGCATAACACAGTATAGAAGGCAGTGGAGATGTCTTGGTGCATGGAAAACTACTTTTATCACATCTCTCTTTTTTTCACATAACACAACAAAGAGTTAGACCCTCTACATTATGACAACAAATACTTACTTCAGCCCTGAAATAGGAAATCTTATTTATACTTGCATGACGGCATGAGACCAGCCAGACTCTGAAAGAAGCCCACGTCCTTCTTGTCCTTCAAATAATCTAACATTTTCTGTTAAAGATGACACAGTGAAAGCACAATAAGATACTGGAGTTTATTCAGATTTGACAAAAAACAGTCTACATCTGTCATTAAAATAAAAATACTGGTGGTGGTACCCCTCAGCCTCCTAGTAGATACACCTACAGTATGTATTTCAAAATCCTACATCCCCTTCTTCTCAAGTTATCGGATTCGCAAGGTTTTCCAAAAACTTGATCTCTGACTTCTAACTTTGAGGTCAACTTGTCCGAGATTTTTACTACTCCTATGTTATCAGTGTCAAAGTCCTGGATGACTTACTTCTCAAATTAATACATTCACAAGACTTTCAGAAAACTTGACCTCTTACCTTGACCTTCAGGTCAAGGTCAATGAGGTTCAGACTCGTATGAGATTTTAGTAGATCTGTGTGGAAGGGTGGGGTCTGTGGCTCAGTTGCAGGGGAGGGGTGGTGCAGTTGGTTTAGAGGGCAGTGTGATGGGAGGCTGGCCAACAGAGTTGGAGATCATCAGGGAGGCCCAGATGGCAGCACTTAGCCTTCTGGTTGTAGCAAAAACTTACTTTCCTGATGTTCATTGAGTGATCCTAGACCTGCTTCACCACCCTAAGACCACTCCTGTTGGTTCTGGATGGAGCTGAGGGATTGGCCATTTGCCTATGCCAGGTGGCTCCATAAGGCGGTGGCCAGGTGCCTGCAGACTGGCACAATGAAGGGGAAAGGCTGCTGAATATGCTAACATTGGAGAAGTTCACGAGGTGGCTCACAGTGGGAAAAGTGGAACGGGGTCCATTTTCATGTGATACTGGCTGAGGATCACCTGGCGCCGCAGGAGCTGGTGTGGCAACCGCAGCTGGCAGCAAGTTGGCTTGTCCGGGCCCGGAGGAGGAGGCCTCGTGAGGTCCCACTGTAGCCAGCAGCTGTAGTGCACTGGCTGCCAACATTTAATGACACCAACATTTAATGACACCAACATGTAATGACGCTTCTTCCTGTGTGGGTTCTCTTGCTTCCCTCAACGAGAGCAGCACATTTGTTGGGGTAGGAGTGCTGGAGTTGCGGCTGGGACATGTCCACTGGGAGTGCCCGCTGATGGAGATGGGGCGAGTGTTCCATGTCACTGGCCCTCCAGCGACTTCCTCTGGTCCAGGAGTATACAGTACTCTGGTAAGGTGCCAAGTGAGTACAGACTCAAGTTATCGGATTCGCAAGGTTTGGTGGACTCGGGCTCCACGCAGGCACGCCCAGTTGATGGTGCAGAAAAGCCACTGAGAAATGATCTTACAGGCAGCTCATTATAACCCAATTACTGGTCACATGCAATAGAAAAGGGAACAAATCATGGCCTGTTTTTTTTTTTTTTTTTGGCATTTGAGGGGATGTGCGCCTGTGGTGTGCATCCAGCCCAGGATACCAGCTATCGAACCAGCCGGCCATTCCAAGAGAGCTGTTGTACTCATTACCACTAATGGAGGGTCCATTTAAGCAAATTGGCATGGATCTCATCTGGCCATTTCACCATAGTGCATGAGGATATCACTTTGTATTACTTTTGGTGGATTATGCAACAGATATTCTGAAGTAGTGGCATCCTGAAAGAGATACTGATTGACCAGGGCTTCATGTCTTGTACACTAAAAGAACTGTTTAATTACTGTCCATCAAATATGTTTGGCCAAGAATCCATCACCCTCAGAATGACGGGTTGGTAGAGCGGTTGAACTATTTATTATTTTATTCTAATTTTTGCTTCATAACTTTTGCACTGTCCACTTCCTGCTGTGACAAAACAAATTTCCCATGTGTGGGACTAATAAAGGTTATCTTATCTTATCTTATCTTAACTAGACTGGAAAGTCTATAATTTTTAAGTGTATTCATTAGGATGAGCGAAATAGAAATTGCAGGCTAGACTCTCATCTTTTGCAGTCTGGGAGGATCCCTGGGCCTTCACAGAATTTTCTCTTTTTCAGTTACTGTTCAGCAGGAAGTCGCGGGGGTGTTGGACCTAATTAAGGAAAAGTGGAAGGAGGTGGAAGGAAGTGGAGGTCCAAACCTGGCAAAGAATGAAATGTTCTGGACCTGACAGCAGAGCTACACCTGTTGGGGAGGTTAAGACAAGAAAATCTGATCCAGGCCCAGGAACATCAGCAGCAGAAGGGGCGATTGTGGCTCAAGAGTTGGGAGTTTGCCTTGTAATCGGAAGGTTGCCAGTTCGAGCCCCGGCTTGGACAGTCTCGGTCGTTGTGTCCTTGGGCAAGACACTTCACCCGTTGGTCAGAGGGCCCGGTGGCACCACTGACAGAACCTTGCCTCTGTCAGTGCACCCCAGGGCGGCTGTGGCTACAATGTAGCTTGCCATCACCAGTGTGTGAATGGGTGGATGACTGAATGTGTAAAGTGCTTTGGGGTCCTTAGGGACTAGTAAAGCACTATACAAATACAGGCCATTTACCAGGCCATTCACCTGTACAATTGGGGAGCTTGGCTGAGATAATTTTCACTGGGAGTTAAAGTACTTGTATTGCTCCCTTTATCCATCTCAAAATTACCTGCCAAGCGGCAAGAACTATTGGTCATAGAGTGAGTGTGGGATGTTGACTATGAAAAGGTGCAGTCGGACAGGGTTGCAGGCTCTCCCCTGCATGGTCACACCACTCTCACAGAGTACCATTTTGAGATGTGCATTGGGGTCTCAGTGCATTCACACCCTTATAGATTGCCTAAGCAGAAAAGACAAATTATTCAGAAAGAATTGGCTGTTATCCTGGAGATAGAAGAGTCACAAAACATCTGGTGTAGCCCCATAGTTTTTGTGGTGTAGAAAGCTGGGTCTATATTGTTCTGCGTGGACTACCACAAGGTGAAGGAGGTGTCACAGTTTGACACTTACCCCATGCCTCAGGTACAAGCTTATGGATTGGTTAGGTACTGCTCGTTTTATCATTATGCTGGATTTAATCAAGAGCTACTGGCAGACTTGTCTCTGGACAAAAAAAATGGCCTTCTCCAGTCCATACAGATTGTACCAAATGGTCACACTTCCATTTGGCTTGTTCAGAGCCCCAGCCACTTTCCAGCACTTCACAGACAGGATGCTGTCCACATGCTGCATACGCCACTGCCTAGCTGGATGATCATCCATAGATCCATGGACCATCCATGGTGACATCGAATCATATGCAGCAGGTGGCCTGCAGCCCTGGAGTCCCTGGGGCAGGCAGGGCACACGGCCAACATGAAGAAGTGTGCGGTTGGACAGAGGGAGGTACAGTATCTGGGGTACCACCTGGGAGGCAGGCAGTTGCATTCTCAAATGGAGAAAACTACAACCACTGCAAGCTGCCCGCATCTCGGGGCCAAAAAGGAGGTGAAGCGGTTGCTGGGGCTGACTGGTTACTATCGTTGGTTCATCTCAACATTTGCGGAGGTCACCAGTCACTTGACTGATCTCCCCTAAAAGGGTGAACCAGATCTTGTCCAGTGGACGGAGCAGTGCCAGACAGTGTAAGGTAATGAAGGCTCTGACGCGCCGGACTTTTTCTTCCCTTGTGTTCTGCAGACTGACACGTTGAGCAGAGGGCTGGGGGATGTTTCATCCCAGCAAGTAAGAGGGATCGACCATCGCGCTGTCTACATCAGTTGGAAACTCTCAGAACAAGAAACCAGGTAGAGCATGGCAGTGCCTGGCGATCCAGTGGGTGGTGGACTCTCTTCGTTATTACCTCCTGGGATGCAGAATTACCCTCTGTTCAGATCGTGCCCCGCTGCAGTGGCTCCACCACATGAAAGATGTCAATGCCTAGATCACCCAGTCATATCTGGCTTGCCAGCCTTATAAGTTCAAGGTGATCCACAGGCCAGGGCCCACATAGTCGGGGCTGATTTTCGCTTCAGGGGAATTTGTAGGGCTATGTGGTGGGCCGTGGACTGTGCCTCAGCTGCGGGGAGGGGTGGTGCAGTGGGTTCAGGGGGCAGTGCCAGGACCTAGAGGAGGGACAGGAACTGAGAGCAGATGGCTGCATATGAGGATGCACCTTCAGTGAGAAATCTGGTGATAACAACCCGGAAAGGCTAAATTGTAAATAAAGAACAGTGCATCTTAAAACACTGTGTGTCTTGCTGGGCAACATAACACAAAGGTGTGTTGCAGTACACCATAGTATCAATTTCAGCCCTTACGTCGCTGCATTCTCAAGATTTTCATAAAATTTGACCTCTGAACCCCGACCTTGAAGCCAAGGTTACTGAGATTTGAACTCATCTGATATCTTTAATAGATACACCCATGGTGTCAATTTCAAAATTCTATGTTGCATCATTCTCAAGTTCACAAACGTAGGTGTCCACGTTGCCTGTCCACCCAGGGTGATGACAAAACCTTTTACAACTGAGAGGTAAAAATCTATGAGAAAAATTTAAAATTTCAGTGGAATAGATGCATTATATTTCACACGTACCAGTAACCTTGAATATGCTTTGTATAAATAACATTTGAAAATAGATAATATAGCTATAATCCAGCAGTCAATATAAATAACAGTGAAGTAGCGAAGCATTACCTGCTGTACGGTTGAGTTCCCACCATTGAGAATAGCTATGCCCAGTTTCAGAGTAGATGCCACCATGGGACCCATCTCACCTGGAGGAGAGGAACACCCACGTGAAATGACTATCACTAGCATTTGTTAGCTTTTTAAATTTGTTTATACCAAGGCACAATTGAATTCTAACACAAACAAAAACTTTTATTATTTTACTAATATGTTTTGCACAGGATATTTTTAAAACCAGAATGTCAGAGAGGTATCAACACATCCTGATTATTATCGGTTACAGTTCACATATTGTTATAATGTGAGAAGTACAGAAAAAAAATCAACTGAAAAATCGAGAAGGCTCCCAAACAGTCATATCCAGAACAAATTACTTTTAACACATCAATGAGTAAGCAGGCATAGGGATTGGACAGCCTGGTTCTATCACAAGGGCCATAATATATTTGCCACCGCTGAGTTACAGTAAAGAGTAGGGGGCGATAGGCAAGACTTACCTTTACTAGCACTGATGGTTTGGAGCACCATCTCAGCAGCGCCACGGTCGTGCAGCCGAGCCTGCTGATACAACAGCTTCTGCTTCTCCATCTCTTTTTCCTTTGTTAGAAAGGTGACACATATCATTGCAGACCATCTAAAAATGAAACTGCTAAAAACTTGAGGAGACTAGTGGAAGATTCAAGACCGATTGATCACCTACTTCAAAACTCTTCACTTCTCCATCGTCATCCTCTTCATCATGGCAACTCTGAAGGAAGGGAGAAAGGTGAAAAAAAGCATACAAACTACAGACTGATTACTTCGGATAGATATAGCCACATCAGCGACGGGAAGTTCCAAAGCACTGAGGCATCAAACTGAGTATTTTCGGTGTCACCATCTTTGTTTTTTTAAACCAGATGTTACGAATGATGGGGAGGGCCGGTATCTGCTGCTTTGTGCAAAGATGAACAAGATGAAACTTGCCAGAGTTCTACAAAATGACCTGCAGAAGGCCCATCCATCCATCTCCCCAAGCAGAGAAGCCCAGACCTCCCTCTCCCCAGCCACCTCCTCCAGCTTGTCCGGGGAAACACCAAGGCGTTCCCAGGCCAGCCGAGAGATATAATCTCTCCAGCGTGTCCTGGGTCTGCCCCGGGGCCATCTCCCGGTGGGACATGCCCGGAAAACCTCACCCAGGAGGCGCCCAGGGGACATCCTTGTCAGATGCCCGAACCACCTCAACTGGCTCCTTTCGATGTGGAGGAGCAGCGGCTCTACTCTGGGCCCCTCCCGAATGGCTGAACTTCTCAGCCTATCTCTAAGGGAGAGGCCAGCCACCCTTCAGAGGAAGCTCATTTCCGCCGCTTGTATTCACAATCTCGTTCTTTCGGTCACTACCCACAGCTCGTGACTATAGGTGAGGGTAGATCGAACGGTAAATTAAGGGGCCACTGACATGAATGTCTCTGATCAACAATCAACAAACGACTTTATGATGGTGGCCTGGGGACAGAGCTTCCTCTTGTCAACCCTCTGCTGACTGCCCAGCACCGTCTGGCATTTGCCGTAGAATACCAGAATGGTCCACCACTGGTGCCCTGTGCTTTTCACAGATGATAGCAGGTTCACCCTGAGCACATGTGACAGATGTGAAAGGGTCTAGAGAAGCTGTGGAGAACATTATGCCGCCTGTAACATCGTTCAGTATGACTGGTCTGGGAGAGGCATATCCATGGACAGACGCACAAACCTCTAACAGACTAGGTAATGGCACCCTGACTCCCATTAAGTAATGGGATGAAATCCTTGGACTCACATCAGACCCTATGGTGATGCATTGGATCCTGGGTTCCTCCTGGTGCCTGACAATGCCTGGCCTCATGTGGCTCGAGTATGCATGTAGTTCCTTCGGAATGACAATGCCTGATACCACTAACTGCCCCCCATGCTCGGCTGACATAGATCCAATAAAACACCTCAACTTTTCCAGAAGTTCGGTGATACCCTGGTCCGGATCTGGCAGGAGATCCCCCAGGACACCATCCGTCTTCTCATTAGGAGCATGTCTGTCAGATCTTTCTGTCTGTCAGATCCATGCACACTTTGCCTGGCAAAGTGTGCAGTGAGATTGAGTCTCACATGCTTTAATTTTTTATTCGATGTGTAGGTGTTCACCACAAACAGTTTTTTATTTTTTATTTTGGGGAACTTGGTTGATCCTAAAGCTAAACACACCATTCTTTGTGTTTATATATATGTCATGATCCAGGTCAGTGTTCAGTGGTTTTCTGTCCTGGCCTTGCGCTCTGCATCTGCCTTTTGGGGTGGAGCCCTGGTTCAACACCTACACTTCTCCACGCGTTTTCCATCTGTGGCATTCAGCAAGACAGTATTTAAAACCAGTGTTGCCATCAGTTCTTCACCAGTTCGTTTCTTTGTTCATGCCAAGTACTTGATCTCTTTTGTGCCTTTAGCAATCTCGTCAAGTCACCACCTTACTCCTTCCTCTGGACGCTGGTCTCCACAGTCAAATCCCAGCTTCATTCTGCAACTTGCTTCTCTCGACTTAAATTACTCACTGCTCTCACCTGCCTGTCCTCCTGCCTGCTGCTTCCTCTGCATTACTAGAATACAAGGCTGGAACCCAACTCACTCACTCAACACTCAGAGGGCTACCCGCCTCCAGAGCCACCTGCAAGACTCCTCGTCAGAGATTTCCCTGCCACGTATTCATGTCTCACCATAGTTTATTCTGTGATTTCAATAAAACTTGTGAAATCTTATTTCCGCTCTGTATTGTGTCTGCACTTATGTTCACTCCCACGTACTGCTCTCCCGGCCTTGACAGCATGAAGTGTCTGAAGAAATATACCCAGCAGACCCAATTCGGACTGCAATCACTAAGCAGTGATATATTAACAGTGTCCTAAACCAACAACAACTCTACCATCCAGAAGACTAGTTACTAGTGCAGCTGCTAGTGCTACTGTTAACAGTGCAGCTGCTAACATTTGGTTAATTTGCCACAGTTTGGTGCATCTGTTTTTAATTTCTTTTCCCTCTCTTAGCTTTTCAGGCCACACTAAACTATTCTACACTGAAGGTAGGGGAGGTGCCAGTTGCAATAAGTGATTTGATTAGGCAGTACAGCGCCCTGCAAGTAATCCATCAGCCCAAAAGCATCATCCCTGGTCGATGACATAAACAGCACACAGAACAATAACAGGTTTTTTTACCGTCTATGCTAAGCCAGCTATGTGAGTTTCAATTCAAAAGTGTTTAGTGTTGGTACTCAGCAACAGATACCTTAGCCATGATGTCTGCGTAGGCCATGTAGAGATGATCCTCATCCAGTTTACTGCAAAAACAAACACATTCACCAAAGTTAGCACAATTATAGCTGTATTAAGGAAAATAATTTTGGTGCACCACTGACTGAAATGACATCTTCTCATTTAACAGTTTTTCATTATTTTGATGAATATTTACATGTTTTATATTTCAGATTCTTTAATATAGCCGCTGTGAAGGATAGAAATATTTTACTGCTATTATTTGCTGCTATTTTTATAATCATCATTAACATTTCAGTATTAATAGTGATGTTGCATTTAGATGCATTCAGATGTTCAAATATATGGTTATAGTCTTTATTACAGGTCCAAGAAGAACCACTTTAAACTATAATTTTAAATGTTTTAATGCTTCTATGATCTCAGTGTTTCTGTGTAGAGGGCAGAGACAGGAAGTTATAGGCTTTTGAAGTTGCAGGCTTTTGCAGAAGTGAAACTGAAACCAGAGTTTAACTGCAAGTTAAGAGCATTATTATTATAGTTAAGAGCATTATTATTATTATTATTGTTATTATGCATGTATCGTTGATTAACACACACGCTTAGAGGGATCACTGATAGGGGAAAGTTCAAATTGCTTTGCTTGGGGTTACTTTTAGACTATATTAGGAGGAGCAAACATATTGGCAGATCTGAGAAGGAAAACCTGTGTTATGAAAATGATTTTAATCTTTTATACATGATTGCATTTGAGCTTATTAAAGAGCTGTGGCTCCTGGTCACGTGAAGGTCAGAAGTGTAACGGGTGAGATGTGAGAGCATTTAAGGGCGAGACACACATACAGACACAAATAGTGAGAGGTCATGACACGTACACAGTACACAGCACGCACACGCCCCCGCACGTGCACACATACACACCATAATAGATCTATTTTGGTAAGTAAGAAGTGAAGATGTGTTTTTGCTGCAAATGCAGAAGTGTGCCGAGGTACTTAGAGGAAGTGCAACCGGGGTTGAGATAAGAAGCCGTACGTGGGGCGACACCGGGATGGAGATGAGATGTAATGTTCTTTAAAATATGTTAAAGTTCACGGAACATTTTGTGGTTTAGGCTGACGTATGCTGTATTAAATCTGCCTACCAACAGAAAAGGGGGCTGTACTATCTTAACCCTATAAAACTGTTGTCTGAATATGGTAAAGACAGTTCAATACTGATTGGGTTGTTGAACTCACACATGTGTTCATTAAAATACTGTCTAATTGCACACTGGACCGGATCTGTGGTTATTTATGGATTCCTCTCTCAACAATGAACCTTAACATTTGGGGGCTCGTTCCGGTGAGAGAGAGGGATGGTTTTGGTGTAGACGGAGAGATCCGGGGTCCGTGGTGATTAGATGGGCAGATGCGAGTCAGTGGTTTGAAGTGAGAGACAAGCCGGCTTAAACAAAGGTAAGGCACATACCTGTTGAATTTTCCAAAATGTGCTAGATTGGACATGTCAAATTAAAGTCTACTCACTGAAAATTACTGGTGAATGTCTGTTTTGAATTTGGTGAAATTTTTATGAGGTTTACCGGTTGAAGTAATGATAATGAAGTATAAGTGACAGTACTGAGTAATGAGAATAAGAGAAAATAAGTAAAGAGTAAAGAGAATAAGTGTATTTAAAGCAGTTGGAGCTGCTAATTTAGTGTGGTAGGGAATTTGGTCATTTTGTGGGTTCAAGTCCCATTGGTTATGCAACCTTTAAGAAGTTTCTCGGAGGTGACGCTCCCTGCTGGGTAAAGACGTTTATCCTTCACCTACCCTGAAGAGTAGGGATAGTTTCGGGCAACATCCGAGGAGTACTGGGGAATCTCCGAAATTGTTGAGGGTTGTCCTCAATCGTAATCCTTGTTGGGGAGGGTAAGATTGTTGGTTCAAATTACTCTAAATTTTTCTAGAACGACAGCGGCGTCTGTTAAGAAGCGCATTTTCTCGGAGGTAACGCTCCCTCCTGGATAAAGACGTTTATCTTTGACCTACCCTGAAGAGTAGGGATAGTACGGCACGACAAGCCGGGGAAAACTGGGGAATCTCCAAAATTGCTAGAGGTTCAAGTCCTCTATTCTTGCGCTTTTTTGGCTACCTGTAAATTAAGTTAGGTTTAGAAAATCTGGACAGAGCAGTTCGAGTCTGGTCTGATGAATTGGTCGCAAAAAACCTGTGGTTTGCCCGTTCGAGTCGGTTATGGTAAATTATCGAAATTATATAGGTTTTAAAAGGCCTAAAATCTGTGCAGTTGTAATTAAAGACGTCTGTAATATAAAATATGAGATCTATGAGTAAGATCAGTCTCTGTGTCAGCAATGCACAGCCGGATGTGCACTGAGGGTGTGTGTAAATGCAAATGAGGAGCGGTGACGCGCATGCAGAGGGTTGCTTTCAATTCCGAGAGTATTGAGCTTTATCTAATATTGATGAATGCCTTTAAGTAAGATGCTGGTTTTGCTCATTAGAATTGTATAAATACAGTTCGAATATACTAGTGTGGATGTATAGTAAGTGACTGAATTTTGATAGATGTATATATCTTGAGTAATAAATGGGGGTGTGTTTGATTTTTCAGTTATGTGTGTGTGGGGAGAAGCTGTGAGGACGATGAGAGGTTTCAGTTTTCTTTTTCTTTTTTCTTTTGACTTGCTCTTTCTGATCATGGAAGGCATGTCCAAGATACTCGTATGAAAGCGTATTTCGAGTGATTTTAACCGTGTGAATGCTGTCAGTATTTGATTTAAGTGACTCTGCATGATTTGTCTGAGTGAGTGTAAAATGGAAGTTTGAGAGAGAAAAGGCAGTGCGTGTGAGACGATTTATGGCGTCTGAAAGAGGTTAGAACGTTTAAAAAGTGTGTATGAAATAAAGGACTGTGACATATATTTCTTTTGAGATGTAAAATAGGATGTTTAAAGTTTGCAAGTGCTTTTAATTCAAGAAACGCATGAGTGAGGGTATGAGAAATTGAGTTTATTTTTTCTGATGGAAAACACATAAGTGTATACGCTACAAACTGATCTAAAGAAGGGTGAAGGGTGATGTGTGTGGAGAAGTGTTAGTTGTTCTGATGTGTGAAAGAGCTCTATTTAAATGTGTGTGAGTGACATGAAGGTGTATTGTTTTTTAAGATTAAGATTTAGTAGAATTAAAGAGGGTTTTTAGACTATAAATACAAAGAGAGACAGACTCTGCAGAGAACAGGAAATAGTGAACAGGAACTTTGCATGCCCATAAAAGGAACTGAGTGTGTACAGAAAGAACACAGAGAGACAGATGAGGCGAATGAAGCAAATGAAGCCTTTAAGAAAAATGAATATAATACTAATTGTATGCTTTAGTGTGTCAATACAGGTGGACGTCTCTCAACTTTGGAACCTTGAGTGCAGCACCAGAACAATAGATTAATAGAATTGGGAGAAAATAAGCCAGTCTTTGGCTCGAAATTGTGCAGCTTGATCTCTCACTTTGTCTTTGACCCTGAGAAGAAGCTTAAAGGCCAGTCAATCGCCTGATGAAGACCGACAGAACATCGTGGACTTGAAGAATTAACTGAAGCTAAAAGCAGTCCAAGCGAAAGCAGTAACACTGACGACCACTGATGAGTCCAGCAGTGTGAAAGATGCAAGATGCATGCTGGTGAAGAACAGGGTGAGGTGTCTGCTTGAAGGCACTGACTCTCATATTTGTCATGCTTGGAGCAATCTTGGAAGAGAAGATTGAAAGGATGAATGGAGAAGAAAACAGAGCAAATGAAAATAAGACTGAAGGCACTGAATGTGATATTTTGCCATGCTGGGACTTAACTTAAAAGAAAAGACTGTAAAGAAACAGAGAAGAAGACAACAGCTGAGTTGAGACTGTGTTTGCTGGAGCTTTGAAGCACGAACAGGACACTGTGAATGAAAAAGAGACCGGTGAGAGATGAAGCTGGACGAGTTTAATTGCGAGAATACAGGATATGTTTGGACTGAAAATTGAAACCTGAACTCATGACTGTTTAGGGATGTCCACCAACGCATAACAAAGAGGTAAACATTAGAAAAGGTAAGAATAATGAAAGAAAATAATTGTCATTACCTTAATGAATAGAAAACACATACAAATTGTTACATGTGAGATTATTTTTGAAATGAATCAGAAGTGAGATAGTTTCAATCTAAACCTCAGTGAAAATGCATGAAGTAAAACTGATTATAATTTAAGATGCAATGAAGAAACAGCTTACACGTAGAGTACATTAACATGAATACATAGAAATGCAAGGAAGAACACGCTTACATGCATGGCATAATTGGTGTTTCTGATCAGAGATAGAGAAATGGGTCATTTAACCACTTGTGATAATAATGAAAATGTCGTAGTTTTGTTATTTTCAGGAGTAAAGCAGACTTGGACCAACTCTCCAGATCCAGCAGTCGGAAGAAAGTTAGAGGTTAACATCAATGGATAAGTTAAGGCAAGTTTCTGGTTGAATTGTTCACAGCATGATGTGTCCAGGAACCTGAAAAGCAAGCCCTAACACCTGGCTGAAGACCAGGAGTGCTTTTATTCAAGGTGGGAAATCAAAAATGTGGGTTAGTAATTCGGGGAAAAGAAAACTGACGGCTTAACTGGAGAATTGGGAAGGGTCTGGGAGACTGTGAAGCCATATATGCAAAAATAACACACACACATACACATACAAACAGAGAATGCATTAACCTTACCAAGACAAGCTCCTGAAGCTTAATGCATAGAGAGATTGATTAAAACCTGGCTAAGAACACAAGCATATGCAATGAAGATCAGCTTGCTACTTGTATGAGTGATAGAATGGTGTGAATGTTTAATAAAATAGACTTAAAGCTTGAAGTTGAAGTTGACTCAAAGGAGCTATGGGAATTAACAGAAGAAAAGGGACTAAAGCAGTTTAAAAAAAAAAAAAAAAGTGACTTAGGAGTGCTCTCGTACTGAGTGATTAAAGCAAGTGATTATTATAGAAAGAAAATGAAAATAATTCAATAATGTGATAAGGTGTAAGATTATTTGGCGAAATATATAATGGTAAAGTATCAGGATATTTGATTACGGTGGTCAGGTCTGCTCAGAGGGGCAGATTTGGACAGGAAATTTATAATTTAAGGATGATACATTGTTGAAATTGGTTTTTATCTTGTGCTGAATGAACACATGGCAAAGTGAGGAAGGGAGACGTTGTGCAAACGGTCTTTGATCTTTTGACGAGGTTTTCGGTGTGTTGAACGGGTGAACTTTGAGATTGTTTCAGATTTTTGAGGCTGTTGTTTTATTTCAAGAGAGGGAGTTTGATTAGACATGGATATGTCTGAGAGGGGCCCGGAAAAATTTTTGTAGTAGTGCACTCGGGAAAACCTGTCAGGTGATTTTGTTTTGTACTTTGATGAGTTAATAATCAGCTCTCTTTTTTTCATTTTTGTTCTAAGCAGGCCTGGAAGAGAGTGAACGGACGGCGCTGACAAAATTACCAAGTACGAAAATCAGGTGGGCATTACAGAATTATAATTGATTACAATCAGAGACTGATTGGCGGCAAGTCTCTGTCTAAAAATGGATTGTATCGATTCAATCCAGTCAAAAGTATAGCGAACTATTTTCCAAAAAAGGAAAACGAAATAAAACAAATGATTGAGCTCATTTTGCTGATGTGGAGCATTTGATGACGTGCGCAGAAGGCTGCAGATCAGCAAAAAATATCATGTGTGAATGCATGTGTGTGAATGCGAGTGATGGGACCAAGAGGGGAAATAAATAAAAGTTGTCTTTTGCAGAAAGACAACTGTGTCTTTCTGCAAAAGAATTATTAACTTCGATCAAACAACAGGTATTCTGTGACCTACAAAATCCTATCAAAGATGTCATGAGCAAAAAATATTTATTCAGTAATTAGTAATGAAAATTTTACAAAGCTAAGGCAGAGTTATTTTGCTGTTACTAAAGGTTTACCTCAGGAATACCAATACTGCAAATAATTGATTGTTATTGTCATACACCTCACCCCAACCAGTCATGGTAGATTTTTAAAAACAAATAGACATGTAAACATTATATCAAGCAAATATAGAATAGAATAGAACAGAATAGCTTTTTATTGTCACTGTTACAAGAACAGTGAAAGGCAGTTTGGCATCTCTCCGTGTGTGTAGAGTACACAATAGCGAATGTATTTACACAATAACAGACAAATTTACATTTACACAAGAAAAGATATGGTTGGTGCACCAGTTATTGGTCGTGTCCAAATTCATGGGCTGCATCCTCCTGAGGACCCGGCCTGAGCGGTCTACGTGGCCGGGTCCTCAGAAGGTCGGGTAGGCCGGAAGTAAATGGCTGGGGAAATTGGACGGTCTAGACTTCTGGTTAGCGTCACCGCTGTCTCGGTGGAGTTGAATAAACTCGGCCGCCTGCTCCTTGCTATCTAAATTATAACAGGACGCTGGCGTAAACTGTCGACCATCTCACACTTTTGTTTAATTGGTTTTCTGTTTGACGTTTGGTCAGCTGTGAGAAAACCAAGGAGGAACCCACCCGGGGGATTAATAAAGTTTTATTTTATCGAATCTAATCACTTTAATCTCAGCCAAACCGATTTACTGACGAACAAATAAAACACTGAAAAAAGCCAAACAATATCATTTCTAGCTTGTCTAAGTGACTTACGTTTAACCAGAGTAGCGAAAGTCCGCGGTGATCTAAAAGTGTGTGTGTTGTGCCGTTCTCGGCGGCTTCAGTGGCCCTGGAGCTCCCGGCTAGCTATCGAGCTAAAAAAAAAAAAAAAAAAAAAAAGAAGATAAATATACCAGAATTGCGCCCATTCCATTGGCCGCCCTCGTGGCTCATGGGAAAGTGACAGGCCCTATGGCGGAGATTGAAGACAGGGGGCAGTGGTTCGAATCCCATGCGGACCATTTGTTGGGGATACATACCAAACAAACAATAATAGTCCCTGGCTCTGAAATTCACCTGCTACGCTTGCTTAGAAGCCTATAGACGGGCTCTCTCTGCCTTTTTACCGCTGTCCCAAAATCCCTCAACTTTTACCTCAATATTGCTTCTTAGCCTTGCTACCCACCGCCAAACACGCCAGGCATTGTCGCTTTCTCAATCTCTTCTTCACGTCTGAACAAACGCTCAATTTTGCCTTCATTAACACAAATTATACATCAAAACGTAGGTATTTTTCTTGCCTTTCACAAAATGCCACCGTCATTATCGCAGGAGTTGCCGTTTTCTCGCAAATGGCCTCCAAGCAACACAAAGTCAGAAAAGTCCCCATTCAAAGTCTATGGAGACTTCAGTGAAAATGACAGCTGCAATGAGCTCTTTAGCTTTTGATTTACAACTTATCCACATTTCTTTGCGGACAATCCTGCATGTCACAAATAAATGACACAAAGCTCATCTGTGGCTGTGCACCATTCGTGGTGCGTTGGCTCCCTCTACTGGTACGCGCCTCATTCAAATGTCGCCGCACATTTAAAATTGCAGGGTGTCTTTACACTGTCATAGCTCCTAGATAGATTTCTTCAGAGACCTGAAAATCGCTGCGATTATTCACCATAGCCTGCTGATTCTTACAGTGAAAGAACAATGTCAACGTATAGCATCGTTGGTTACTTTAATTGTGTTTGTGTTTTTTTAAATCAAATCCTACAAAATATAATAAGCAACTTATGGCAGCTCTAGATAAACATGGCATTTACGATAAGTTTCAGTCCGGTTTTCGTCAGTTTCATTCCACGGAGACAGCTCTTCTTAGGGTCTCAAGTGATATCTTGATGGATAATGATGCAGGAAAATGCTCTGTTCTACTCATGTTGGACCTCACATCAGCTTTCGACACAGTTGACCATCACATCCTCATTGAAAGGCTGAAAAAATGGGTTGGTGTATCTGGAACTGCATTAGAGTGGTTCTCCTCTTATCTCCATCACCGATCCTTTTCTGTGGCAGTCTCCGATTTTAGGTCATCCTCTACCTCCCTTACTTATGGTGTCCCTCAAGGGTCAGTTTTGGGGCCTTTATTGTTTTTAATTTATCTTCTTCCCCTCCAGCATATAATGGGCTCTTTTGAGGACATTTCTTATCATTGTTATGCTGATGATATTCAGTTGTACATTTCTTTTATGCCCGAGGATTTATCTAAGCTTCAGCGTCTGAATGATTGCTTAGATTTGATCAAACGTAGGACGGCTGCAAATTTCCTCCAACTCAACGAGGGGAAAACCAAAGTCCTCGTATGCGCCCCTGATAGATTTCTATCGCAGATAGTGAAAGCCCTTGGTCCTCTCTCACTCTATGTTAAATCCTCTGTCAGGAATTTAGGTGTCACCTTTGACTCCAGTTTCACATTGGATGGGCATGTGAAATCTCTGGTTCGGTCTTGTTTTTATCATTCAAGAAATGTGGCTAGGCTAAGCCCGAATTTATCTCGATCTGAACTGGAGATTGCTATACATGCATTTATCTCGTCACGCTTGGATTATTGCAATTCGCTGTTTATGTGTCTTAGCAAAGGTTCTCTGGATCGTCTGCAGGTTGTGCAAAACGCTGCAGCTAGGCTTTTGACAAAATCCTCCAAGTACTCACATGTGACACCGTTGTTATCTCAGTTACACTGGCTTCCTGTTAAATTTAGAGTCGATTTTAAGATCCTGGTCTTGACCTACAGAGCTGTGCATGGACTGGCACCTGCCTACATCTTTGATCTGCTACAGCCTTATGTCCCCAGCAGGTCTTTGAGGTCATCTGATCTGGGCTTACTTGCTATAAAAAAAATACTAAGAGGAGGACTAAGGGTGATAGAGCTTTTGCCACTGTGGCCCCTAGACTGTGGAACTCTCTCCCCCAAGCATTAAGAACTGTGGACTCAGTAGCTGTTTTTAAAACACAACTCAAAACTCACCTTTTTAAAACTGCTTTTGGTTAATTTTTTGCCTGTTTTATTTAGTCTTTTTAAATCTTTTTATGACTTGTAATTTTATGTGCAGCACTTTGTGATTCTGTCTTGAAAGGTGCTATATAAATAAAACTTTATTTATTTATTATTTATTTATTAAAACAGGACCAATTGCGACACAAAACCTCTCGCACACTAACACAAACTCTTTATACAGATACAGAGCTTTACATGTATAAATAAGGCAGACAAAAATGCATAAAACACAAGCTATCAACAGATTGTTGGTGGACAGCATGTCACTTTATTTTGGTTTTATCTTGTTTCTTTTTGGTGTAGCCTCACTAAACAAAATGTTTATAAAAATGACCACTTTTATTATGAACACTGGCTCAAAATCCACCGTCAGTGATAAAGAGTAGACATCAGAAGCAAAGTTCTGCCGACATCATCACACCTCCCACCCTCAAGTGGAGGTGGCGGAGAGGAGGCACTTGGAGTTTCGGTCGAGAAAGTGTCCGTGTGACTGAGTCCTGTCCCAGCTCTGCTTCAAGGTCTGTCGGTACAGCTTGTTGAGGGCCTGAGAGCAAAGACGGATATCCTGGACCAGCTCTGACAAACTGTCCAGGTCTTCACTCTCCCAGGGGCCAGAGACCTGACAACCTGCAGGTTAAGCAACAAAGAGACATTTTATTTCATATCCATAATTTCCATTTTTCCCCCTATAAATATTTGACATCCAAATGTAGCCTATTAGCTAGCATCCAGTAACGTTTTCTGCTCCATAAAATGGAAAATTAATTCACAACTAATCAGTTTTTGTTTTTGTTTTTTTATCTTTAAACCACACTTCTATATTGTAATGTCTGTGTGTGTACTCATCAAGCAACACCTCTGTGCATACATACTAAATGTTCAAACTTAGAAATGTGTCAAAAGGAAACAGACGCACAGCAAGACACAAACTGTTGCCAAGTACAACTTTGCACAGGTGATAAAAACATCAAATATCATCAAATTGTGAATTAGTGTGAAACGGTGAATCTAAGAATAGGCTCCCAAACAGTCATATCCAGAACAAATTACTTTTAACACATCAATGAGTAAGCAGGCATAGGGATTGGACAGCCTGGTTCTATCACAAGGGCCATAATATACAGGGAGTGCAGAATTATTAGGCAAGTTGTATTTTTGAGGAATAATTTTATTATTGAACAACAACCATGTTCTCAATGAACCCAAAAAACTCATTAATATCAAAGCTGAATGTTTTTGGAAGTAGTTTTTAGTTTTAGCTATTTTAGGGGGATATCTGTGTGTGCAGGTGACTATTACTGTGCATAATTATTAGGCAACTTAACAAAAAACAAATATATACCCATTTCAATGATTTATTTTTACCAGTGAAACCAATATAACATCTCCACATTCACAAATATACATTTCTGACATTCAAAAACAAAACCAAAACAAATCAGCGACCAATATAGCCACCTTTCTTTGCAAGGACACTCAAAAGCCTGCCATCCATGGATTCTGTCAGTGTTTTGATCTGTTCACCATCAACATTGCGTGCAGCAGCAACCACAGCCTCCCAGACACTGTTCAGAGAGGTGTACTGTTTTCCCTCCTTGTAAATCTCACATTTGATGATGGACCACAGGTTCTCAATGGGGTTCAGATCAGGTGAACAAGGAGGCCATGTCATTAGTTTTTCTTCTTTTATACCCTTTCTTGCCAGCCACGCTGTGGAGTACTTGGACGCGTGTGATGGAGCATTGTCCTGCATGAAAATCATGTTTTTCTTGAAGGATGCAGACTTCTTCCTGTACCACTGCTTGAAGAAGGTGTCTTCCAGAAACTGGCAGTAGGACTGGGAGTTGAGCTTGACTCCATCCTCAACCCGAAAAGGCCCCACAAGCTCATCTTTGATGATACCAGCCCAAACCAGTACTCCACCTCCACCTTGCTGGCGTTTGAGTCGGACTGGAGCTCTCTGCCCTTTACCAATCCAGTCATGGGCCCATCCATCTGGCCCATCAAGACTCACTCTCATTTCATCAGTCCATAAAACCTTAGAAAAATCAGTCTTGAGATATTTCTTGGCCCAGTCTTGACGTTTCAGCTTGTGTGTCTTGTTCAGTGGTGGTCGTCTTTCAGCCTTTCTTACCTTGGCCATGTCTCTGAGTATTGCACACCTTGTGCTTTTGGGCACTCCAGTGATGTTGCAGCTCTGAAATATGGCCAAACTGGTGGCAAGTGGCATCTTGGCAGCTGCACGCTTGACTTTTCTCAGTTCATGGGCAGTTATTTTGCGCCTTGGTTTTTCCACACGCTTCTTGCGACCCTGTTGACTATTTTGAATGAAACGCTTGATTGTTCGATGATCACGCTTCAGAAGCTTTGCAATTTTAAGACTGCTGCATCCCTCTGCAAGATATCTCACTATTTTTGACTTTTCTGAGCCTGTCAAGTCCTTCTTTTGACCCATTTTGCCAAAGGAAAGGAAGTTGCCTAATAATTATGCCCACCTGATATAGGGTGTTGATGTCATTAGACCACACCCCTTCTCATTACAGAGATGCACATCACCTAATCCTAATATGCTTAATTGGTAGTAGGCTTTCGAGCCTATACAGCTTGGAGTAAGACAACATGCATGAAGAGGATGATGTGGACAAAATACTCATTTGCCTAATAATTCTGCACTCCCTGTACATTGATTTTTACAGCTCCTGCCACTTTCTTTTTGCACTAGCAGAAGCCCTTCTGTTAGAGATTTTACACTAGTATGACCTGATGCAGACTTAACTGTCAGGGTGTCTTTTGAAAATTTCAGGTTTTCAGGTTTCTGATTTAGCACGGTTTTGCATGCACCTGTGTCACATAACATAGTCATGGGTTGGCCATTTACATGAATTTTTAATATGGGTCTCTCTCCTAACAGTGTAACTAGTTCATACACGTTAAACACTTCTGTATCATCCTGTTTTTCCTCACTTCTTTGCTCTCTGTCTAGTCAATCTTCATTCCTTCCTTCTCTTTTCTTTCCTGATCTACAGTCTCTAGAAAAGTGTCCTTCCTTTCCGCATTGCCAACAGGTGTTGTCTCTTTCCCTGTCGAAACGTTCTGATCGGTTATTTCCTCTGCCTCTGTAACCTCCTCTGCTTCTTCCTCTATTTCCTCTCCTACGCCCTTGCAACTGTCCTCCCGAAAATGCAATAAATCCTGTCTCTGGATCTACTGTGAAAGTGCCTATATTCTCATTTTTCTTTTTTATAACACGGAGAGCATGTTCTGCATATTGCAGTGCATCGGGCAGTGATCCTGTGTTCATAGTCACCCAGTGTTTTTCTACATGTGATTTCACTGGTGGTAGGAGGCCATTTAAAAAGGCATTCTTTAGTTGTTGTTGATATGGGGTCTCTGGACCCTCTTCATAATTTAATCCTGAATGCTGTCTAAAAACCGGGCGTAGCCGGTCCAGAAAATCAGAAGCTGTTTCGGCTTCTTTTTGCTTTACCTCCCCTATTTTTCCATAGTCAGCCCTCGGGGCCAACCGTACTCTAATTCTCTCATATAAATTTGCTAGGTCATTGATTAGGTCGGTGCTTCCTGGTGCATGTGCTACACCCCTGGCGTTTGAGCCGGTATAACCTCCTCTAACTGTTCCTATCTTCAATCCTAATAAATCTTGCACTACTTGAAGCGTTTCATGACCGTTTAAATACCATTGCCTTCTGATCAGTTCTACAGCATCCCTCCATGGTATAAAACCTTCATTCAGTGGAGGAACGTCTTTCAGGACATTTTGTCTATCTTTTTGTGACCACGGACAAAAAATATGTATGTTTGGGCGGTCATCTTCCTCTTCTTGTCCTTTTGGCCCTATTATTAGGCCAAATCTGGGGTTAGCCACTGCTACCATTGGGTAGATACCAGCGGCTGGCGGGTCGAGTGTGTCTCCCCAGAGGTCGGTCCCAGTGGGATCACGACCTATCTCTTCTTGTGGGTTATTTTTGAGTGAAAGTTCGTTTAGCATTGCCTGTGCTTTTGCATAAGGATGATGATGTGTGTGTGACCTAGTTCTTCCTGATATGGGTGAGTGTATAATGGGTGGTGCTGCAGCTGTGGCTGCAGAAGTGGTTGGTGGCGGTGCATATGGTGGTGGATTAATACGCATATTGCGAGCACTGCACAGTGTCTCGTCTTCTGGTTTTACTAAACTGGCAGTTAAGTTCTGTTTTTCTGACTTTTTATCTTTTTTCTCTTGTTTTTTCTTTTTGTTTTCCTCTCGACTAGCTGCTTCTTCTTTCCAGGCCTGGAAATATTTTGATTCTTGCGTGCATTTTTTGTTTCTGCTATTTCTTTCAAAAGAGCTTCCCTCAGTTGTGTTAATGCTGATGGGCTACATTTTCCTTCCCATGTGGGACATTTTGTTTTCTTAGGATTTCTCCATCTACATGCACTAATTTGTCTGGCGCCTGGACATTTCTTTTCTAGCCACTTCTCGTCAGCAGTGAGTTTTGGTGGGCTGATTCCCCATTATCACAGAACTGCAAAGCTTTCTCTGGTACTAGACTCGGGGGTGGTTGCTGACACGCCCTTCTACCCTGTGCTATCCACAGGGCGGTGTCAGTTTTATGAGATTGAACCCAACCTTTCCCCTTTGTCACCAGTACTCGGGCTTTTGCAGGATACACAAGGAAAACAATAAAAACAATGGAAGTAGTTCAGCAGCTTATTGTGCTGTAAAATCAACTTACTTCCAAAACACATATACATACACACAGATAGACATTTGCACGCTGATTTGTCACAAAGTATTTTCGGCTACTTCTGAAACCAGTCTAAATATAATTTATTACGAAGTAATTGCGACTACCTCTAAACCCAGCCTAAATTTAGTTCCTTCTGGCGAACTCAAACCTATTTCACGTGTTTATTTCTTTTAACCCTTGCGGTGGGTTAGACCCCTTTAGACCCTTGCGGCGGGATAGACCTACTTATACCCTTGCGGCGGGTTAGACCTTCATTCAGTGTTTTCTCACCCTCAGTTGTCTTTTGCTGGTTGTCAGGTCATCTGACTGGATCCTAACGTCGTGGACCAGAACTATTACACCAGCCTGGACCCAAATTTTTCTTACGTCCCAGGTCTTTCACCTCTACCTAGAGAGGGCTGTCGACAGACTTCGGTGCTGGCTTTCCCACGACGTCAGGATGCAGCAGTCAGACCTTGCATTGGAGTCACAGAAACGTGTCTGTTGTTTTCTCCAAAAGTTGAATCTGTTCATCTGGACGTAGCGTTTTGTGGGAGAAACGTTTCGTCACTCATCCAAGTGGCTTCTTCAGTCTCAGCTGACTGCAGGTTTCCCCAAACCTTATAAACAGTACATTTGCATAATGACTGAAACCAGCCCACTGAAGGAACAATGGGCTGTGAGGTCAGTTCCTTAATCATAATTATGCAAATTCCCATGACCATTGATCAACAATCACTGACCAAAACCCACTGATCAAAGAACACTGATCAATGGCCATGAGTACCATTCACAGAGAGTTGGGGAATGGCTGCAATCACAGCATTGTAAGATGGTGACAGATGCACCCTTAGGCCCCCTCCTCCATTCAGAGATGGTCTTTCCCTTTTCACGTAAATGGCCTCCTTGACTCTGCGCTCAAACCAGCGTTCCTCCCTGTCCAGGATGTGTACATCCTCATCGTTGAAAGAGTGTCCACTGGCCTGTAGGTGTAAATAAACTGCAGAGTCCTGGCCTGATGAGGTTGCTCTTCTGTGTTGTGCCATCCGCTTCGCCAGAGCTTGTTTGGTTTCCCCGATGTATAAATCCTGGCAATCCTCCTGGCACTTAACAGCGTACACTATGTTACTCTGTTTGTGTCGGGGGACCCGATCCTTGGGGTGGACCAGTTTTTGGCGCAGCGTGTTTTGGGGTTTAAAAGCCACAG
The DNA here is from genome assembly GCF_001858045.2 of Oreochromis niloticus. Lineage (NCBI taxonomy): Eukaryota > Metazoa > Chordata > Actinopteri > Cichliformes > Cichlidae > Oreochromis > Oreochromis niloticus. The sequence goes on along the minus strand of NC_031981.2, from coordinate 38,812,063 downwards.
AGACCCGGTGTTTAGAAAAAATGCGTCTCAACTGTTCCGATACTCCTGACACATACGGGATCACTACAGGTTTTCGCCTGGGCAGCAGTTGTCCTTCTCTCCTGGATCGGCTGGAGCTTTCTTTAGGTGCCTTCCCGCTTTGACAAAAGTCCAGCTGGGATAACCACATTTACTCAGGGCCTTCTTGATGTGCTGTTCTTCTGCCTCCCTGGCCGCTGTGTCAGTGGGGATGGTGTTCGCTCTGTGTTGTAGCGTCCTGATGACACCCAGTTTGTGCTCCAGTGTATGACGAGAGTCAAACCTTAGATACTGGTCCGTATGCGTAGGTTTACGGTGTCTGTTGTTTCCATCGCTAAGCTCGAAGAACCAATTTAAATGACAGGGGATTTCTTTAAATCACCCTGCCGTTCTTTGTTCAGCTGAGACACCTGAGTTAGAAAACACAAACACTTTAACTCGCGAGGGCAGCCATGGAACGCAGGATCTGCGTCTCATCTCTGTCTGCATTTTTTATTTATACAGTTCTGTGTCTCTCTCTCTCTCTGTGTGTGTGTGTGTGTGTGTGTGTGTGTGTGTAGGTAACAACGTCACTCAGAGCAGCGGGTTTTTCCTTTCTCTACTCGTAAAAGAGCTGAGGTTTCACTTCTCTACATCTAAATGTTCTCTGAAGACAGGAAGAGGTTAGTAGCTGCACACAAGTTACTAGGTGAAAAGTCATGTAGAAATATGCTTAATGACAAATAATGAAAGGATACATTTCATGCAGCTGATCACATATATACAATATTCTCTTGACACACACAAAATCAAATTGAGGTGTTTTTATTTCTATTCTTGGCAGTGATTATTCCCAAGCTGAGAGCCAAGAGGCCATCACAAATTGTTAAAATGACAATAAAGGTTTTGATCATTTCAGGCACATATAGCTGTGAGAAATGAACCTCTTTTTTAACCAAATGGACGAAATGCTTCAAAACTCCATTTGGCCATCACTAGCTTTGGGAAGGTATTTTTGAGAGACAGTATGTGAGAGGGCAGGCTGGAATCTAAAAAAGAGAGGGAGAGTGGGCAGTGTTAAGGGTCCGAAATTGAGGACGAGAGTAAAACAACGATGGTCCAGAAGAGCTTGATCAAAACAATTGATTTTAATGAATACGTGGGGAGGTGTAAACTGCAAAACACCAGTTGTAAACCTCCTCCCAAAAATACACTTCAGATTGCTTTTATAACATCAGGGTATTATAACGCCCCCTCTTGCGGTTACAAGCACATAATTTGCATCTTAAGAACATTATTTGCCTCTTCTACAGACAATGATCATTTTGAAGAGATAAATGCAGAGACAGGAGTTCCCCTTTCTGGCATCCTTTTCCAAATATGGTGATGAGGTCCCCATGGACTTGTCCTCCTTCTGTCACCTGTTGTCAAGTAAACTCTAGTGCAACATGTTGCTGAACACATTCAGCATATAAGCTTTTAAGATTATAGATTTAACTCAACGATTTGAAGTGGTTATAACTGCACCTGTAATAAACATGTTAATATGTGATTATGATAACCCCTGTAACACAAATTATAACATAATGCCAGCAACCTCAATAAATGCTTTGATGAAATGATAATTAATGCAATAATAAAGATGATGGTTATGTAAAATAATCCCTGTAATTCTACAATTCCCTCTCTTGACGTCTCTTCCAGAGACGTCACCACACCGTTTTCTTGTGTCACTCCTCGACCCACTCTGTCACCTCTAGATCCCTTAATAGCATCATGGGCACCGAAACCACCATTCCCAGGTCCACTGCCTTCGCTCTGACCCTCTCTAGCCGTCCTCTGACTCAGCAAATCAGACAATAACCTCATGTCATCTAGGTGGTCCAGTAATAAAACACCAGCTTCCACTTGAAAAGACGTCATGCTTAAGTGGTCTCTGCTCCTTTCCTTTGTCCCTCTGTAGTGGGAATCTTCTCCTGTAAAGGATAGAAAACAAACAGCCTCTCTCTTCTACACCTCACTAATCTACTGTGTTCATCTAATATTCCTTTAATTATTCAAAGTTGGTTCACAATATCATGTTCTGGGCTCTATCCTTTATATTAACTTTACTTAATCTCAATGCTCTTCATGTGTGTGAGCAACGCTTTTAGTTCTATTAAACACACCCAGGGTAAAATATACACCATCCCCATGTCAGCCTAAATCTCCGCTAGAAAGCACACTTCAAAATTTTCTATCAGGATTTACGCCTCTTTTTGCTTCAAGCATATACATAACATGCAAAAGTTACCGTTAATGCCAGTTAGACAAGTTTCCATTATCTACAACATTTTGTTTCACCCGTCTCAGTAGTTGCTAAGCAGAAATAAAGCAACATGTGTTCCACCTTTGCCCTATAAAATAAATCTATGTCATGTTTGTGTCTGTAAGCATGTTTTGCATTCATTCATTACACTCCACGCCATCCCTGCAAGTTAGGAGCTGTACAATTAAAAGCTAAATGAATTCCAGGCCTTTGGCCTCGCCTATGTTTAAATCATGTGTGTTTGTAAGCGTGAATGCTGTTTATCCTTCTGTTGCTCCAAGTCCCCCGCAATATATCGACTGAGACATCGCGCTCATCGAAGCTTATGACCTTAAATGGACCGAACATCAACTCTGTTAATGAGCACGATCGCAATGTGTAAGAAAATCATTTCTACATATATAATCTCCAATATTATTCATTTGAGTCAGCGACACTTTTAACACTCTCTTAAGAAAAACTCTCTCCTCTACCCTAGAAAGAAATCTATGTAATATCTGTATGTGTAAACCTGTATTATAACCACTTATTCTAGAAATCAAAAAGAAATAAAACCTTTTCTACTCCTAAAATCTTCGCTAGTTTTCCCCAAAGCATATCTTTTATTCAAAAATGTCCCACAATTTCCCTTTAAATTTGGTGTACAACTTCTCATGAACACCGGCATTTTATCTTCTAAACAGGATTCAGTTCATTTTAATCCTTTAACTTAAACATGAAAATAACAATTTCTGCCCCAGGTTTACCATATCTAAATCATCCAAAACTCCTCATAAAATGATCCTAGAACCCATTTCAAATTCCCCCTTAAATTCCCCCTGGGATAAAAACTCAAAATGCATCACCCGGGCTTAGTAAATTAGAACAATAAGGTTAGTCATATCATCTCTCCAAACACCTCAGCCATCCTCCTCTCAGGTATATTTCTCCGGCCCTGCAAACCTGTGTTTAAGGAATCAAATCAATTTAATCATCATGTCAAATCTTCTCGAAGTCCTCGCTCCATCCAGAGCCTGTATCCTTGGAACTTCCTGGAAACAAAACCTGTACTTTACATTTCATACTCAACTCCCCCTTTATGATCCAATCTGTGTTACAACAAAGAAAACTTAAAACAGAACAGTCATCAGTCATGTGTTTCTTCAGTTAATGGTAACATGAGTTATATCAAAAAATGTTTCCCCTTTAGCATTAGGCATTCTCCCAACAATATAATGTAATCCCCTAATCTAACCCCAGTCAATAAAACAGAAACTTTCTCAACCCAAAATCAGCCTCCCCAAAATTAAGTCTCCCACTCGTCCTGCTCATGGCAAAAGCAAAACAAAGCAAAACAAAGCATCCCCCTTTCTCCTCCTGGCATGACAAAATGTTTGTCCACATTTATTCATCCTCTCTTTGGTCCAGTCACACACATTCACTCACTTTTCACACAAAATATTTGCCAATAGTGGAGCCTCCAAATAATCAGATACTCCACATCAGCAACATGAGCTCATTCATTTGTTTTATTTTGTTTTCTCTTTTTTAGAAAATAGTTCTTTATGCTTTTGTCTGGATTGAATCGCTACAATCCTTTTAGACAGAGACTCACAACCAATCAGGTCCCCACCGGTAGACTCCTCCTCAGCCAATCATAATCTGGAAAGCCCACCTTATGTTTGTTCTTGGAAATTTTGTCAGCGCTGTTAGTTCACTCTCTTCCAGGCCTGCTTAGAACAAAAATGAGAAAAAAGAGAGCTGATTATTAGCTCATCAAAGTACAAAACAAAATCACCTGACAGGTTTTCTCTAAGTGCACTGTTACAAAAATAATGGGCCCCCTTAGACATGTCCATGTTTATTAAAACTCCCTCTATTAAAATAAAAACAACAACCTCAAAAATCTTAAACAATCTTAAATGTCACCCGTTCAACGCACTGAACACCTCGTCAAAAGCTGCACCGTTTTACACACAACCATGTCCCCTTAGACACTTCACCCTACTTAGATTCAGCCTAAAATATAAACACGTTATAACAATGTGTCAACACTAAATTATAAATTTCTTGTCCAAATCTGCACCTCTGAACTGTCTACTTTGCTTCCTTTCCTCAAGGCCTCAATCACACGCACAGGAAGCTCCTCTGTCACCACTCACTCCAGCTAATTTGCATACTGAGTCACATCTCAACAAGTTAACTTGACAAGAGAAATACATGTTTAAACCTTATCACATTATTGAATTACTTTCGTTTTCTTTCTATACTAATCACTTGCTTTGATCAATCAGTGCAAGAGCACTCCTAACTCACTCTTATAAAAACTACTTTAATTACTTTTCTTCTGTTGTCAAAGGAGTTTGCAAAGAAAAGCGTCTGGACTTCTTTAAGTTGCTTGAAGACGTTTGTGAAGTGGCTTCACAAACGTATGGCACAACATAGAAGAGCTACCTCCACAGGACAAGACTCAGCAGTTCATCTGCATCTAAAGGTCAAAGGTCACTCTTTCGAGGATGCCAATGTTCACATTTTGGACAGAGAGGACAGATGGTTTGAAAGAGGAGTGAAAGAGGCCATCTATGTCCACTGTGAGCGACCATCTTTGAACAGAGGCGGTGGTTTACGACACCAACTGTCTGCCATCTATAATCCAGTTTTGAGATCCCTCCCCAGACGCCTTAACGCCCACTCACATCCTGGGCCATCTGACCTCAGGAAATCACATGACAAGGTGGGGCCAGGTTTCACAATGAGCTCACCCGAAACCCTGGCTGATTAGGTCCCACACCCACTTTCACACCTTGGCTCATGTGATTAGAGGATCACCAGGGGGTCCTTTGTCCCTCCTTGGGGGGATACTCCCACTGGGTTTAAATCTGGGACTCTCGGCCATTTGACCCTAGAACTGAAGAAGCTTCTCGGATGAGAGGTGAAACGTCTTCAAGCAACTTAAAGAAGTCCAGACGCTTTTCTTTGCAAACTCCTTTGACTACGATGACCTGGATGACTGAGAACCTTCACAGACATATTTTCTTCTGTTAATTTCCATAACTCACTCCCCTGTCATATAACCCCTTTGAGTCAACTTCAACTTCAACTTTAAGTCTATTTTATTAAACATTCACACCATTCTATCACTCATACAAGTAGCAAGCTGATCTTCATTGCGTATGCTTGTGTTCTTAGCCAGGTTTAATCAGTGTCTATGCATTAATCTTCATGAGCTTGTCTTTGTAAGGTTAATGCATTCTCTGTTTGTGTGTGTTATTTTGCATATGTTGCTTCGCAGTATTTCAGACTCCTTCACAATTTTCCACCTAAACAGTCAGTTTTTCTCCTTCCCTGAATTACTAACCCAAACTTTGATTTCCCACCTTAAATAACAGCCCTCCTGGTCTTCAGCCAGGAGTTAGGGCTTGCTTTTCCGGTTCATGGACACATCATGCTGTGAACAATTCAACCAGAAACTTGCCTTACCATATCCAGTGATGTTAACCTATAATTTCCTTCCAACCGCTGGAGTGGAAAATTGATCCAGGTCTGCTTGCCCCTGAAAATAACAAAACTAAGACATTTTCATTATTATCACGAGTGATTAAACGACCCACTTCCCTCTCTGTCCTGTCAAAAACACCAATTATGTTATGTATGTAAGCATGTTCTTCCTTGCATGTCATGTTAATTGAGTGTAAGCTGCTTTCTTCATTGCATGTCTTGTGATCATGTTAATGAAGTGTAAGCTGCATCTTCAGTGCATTAATTCATTGTGTTCTTCGTTGCATTTTTTATTTATTCATATTTAATTTATGCATCTTTTCACTGAGCGTTAGATTCAAACTATCTCACTTCTGATTCATTTCAAAAATAATGTCACATATAACAATTTGTGTCTGTGTGTTTTTTATTTGTGTTTACCTCTTTTAAACGTGATATGGTGGACATCCCTAAACAATCATGAGTTCCGGCTTCAATTTCAATCCAATTCTACCCTATATTCTCTCAATCAAACTCGTTCGGCTTCACCTGACACTGATCCTTTTTCTTCAGTGTCCTGTGTGGCCTTCAAATCTCCAGCAAACACAGGCTCAACTCAGCTGCTGTCTTCTTCTCTGTTTCTTTACAGTCTTTTCCTTTAGGTTAAGTCCCAGCATGGCAAATATGACACTCAATGTCCACTGCTCTTCCACAGTTCTTTGTCCTACTGTTCAACTGCCCAGCCTGTAATTCACAGCACATGTTACATCACTTTGCTTTTCTTAGATGCTTCTGCTGGTTGTCAGTCATCGTCAGTGTTAAATGATTCAGTGGCACTGTCGTTTGCCTGCTGTATTCAAATCCACGATGTTCTACCGGTCTTCATCAGGAGATTGACTGTCCTTTTAGGTTCTTCTAAGAATCGTGACAAAGTGCTAGGTCAAGCTATAAAATTTCAGCCAAAGACTGGCTTATTCTCCCAATGTTAATCTATCCTTTTTACCGGTTTACTCAAAGTTCCATGTTGAGAGAAGTCCACCTGTATTGACACACTAAAGCATATAATTAATATCCTTTTCATTTCTTTTCTTAAAAGCTCTATTTGCTTCATGTGCCTAGAGTTTAACTCGTCTCTCTCTCTGGGTGCACACTTGTCACAGTGAGTTTCCCTTTTATGGGCATGTAGTTCCTGTTTTTTCAGAGTAATCGAACTCTTTTTATTTTTTTATTAAGGTCTACAAACCCTCTGTAACTCTACTAACTCTTTATCTAAAATGTAGCATCATCCACACAATAATTTCATAATCGTCTCACACACACTACCTTTTATATATAGCTCCGACAAGAGTTCAGGAATATAACTCAAAATACGCTTTCCTAAGAGTATTTTAGACATGCTTTTCATAATCAGAAAAAGCAAGTCAAAAAACCACTGAAACCTCTAATCATTCTCACATCACACACATAACTTAAAAAAATAAAACACACCAGCATTTGTGGCTCAAGATAGGTTACTACTTTAAAATAATATATTGGTCTTAGGTACTGTACAATGCACTCAATCTATATATATATCTATCATAAGTCAGTCAACTTCTATATATCCACAGTAATAAATTCACACTCTATTTATACAATTGTAGTGAGCAAAACCAGCATCTCAGTCACAGGCATTTAGCAATATTTGCAAACAATAGTTATAAAGCTCAATAAGACTCTAAACCGAAAGCATCACTCTCCATGCGCGTCACCGCTCCTCATTTGCATTCACACACACACCGTCTAAAAATAGAATCAGCAGCCAGTGCACTGTTGACTCAGAAACTCCTTTCACACAAAAATCTCTTATTTTATATTACACAGACGTCTTATAATTACAACTGCACAGGTTTTTAGGCCTTTGTAACACCTACATAATTTTGACAAATTTAAGTTAACGGTACAACCGATAAAGTCCAACTTTTTTGTAATCAATTAAGCAGTATCTGTCCAACAGTTTCTGCCCTCATTTCTAAAATCCCTAACTCAATTTAAAAGTGTCTGTCAGGTGGGAGTAACGTGTTATGCTGCTATTATTTGCTGCTATTTTTTATGATCATTATTACTATTCCATTAATTATTAATACTGATAGTGCATTTAGATGTTTAAACATATTGGCACCCAATTAAGCTTTTATTACAAGTCCAGCAAGAACCACTTTAAACTGTTGAGTTGAATCTATAATTTTAAAGGCTTTTGAATGTTTTTATATTCTTACACTGAAGTCTTCAGTGGGGGAGAAACTGAGTTGCAGGCTGACAGGAAACGGCGTGCTTTGCAAAAGTGAAACCGAAAGCAGAGTCTGAGTGCAAGTACTGTGAGTAGGTTATGAATCTGTAGTATTTTACTATGCATTTATATCTTTGGATTAAGCTTTTAGTAGAGGCTTTTGATTAAAACATTTATTCAGTAGATTACATATATAGTTCCAGTTAGGTTATTACATGTAAGGATGAGCCTCTGTTCTAGTGAAAGGTCAGAAGTGCAACGGGTGAGATGAGAGAGCATTTAAGGACGAGACACACATACAAACACAGTATTAGACTCATTTATATAGGTAAGAGTTTAATTATGTTTTGCTTGCAACTGCAAAATTGTGCCTGCATGAGTGACAGTTTGTGCAGAACGTGGGCCTGATGTTCCAGAAGATAAGCCTGGGCAGGATGGTGACAGGAAGCACCTGGGTTCGAGCCGAGGACAATGTTCTTTGTTAAAAACTGTGTTCAAAGTTAACTGAACGTTTGTGGTTTTGGATTGACGTATGCTGTATTGAGTCTGCCTGGCAACAGGCAGACTGCCAACCCTATAAAGTCTTTGTTCTGACTATTGTAAGTTAGTTCAACGCTGAATCTGCACAGTGTTTGGACTCCACATGTGTAATTCATTAAAATGTCGTCTAATTGCACCAGGCCGGGTCAGTGGTTATTTTGGATTCCTCCTCAATATTAGAACCTTAACATGTCCAACACCCAAGGTCCAACCTTTGCTGCCCAAAAAAGCGCAAACACCGTTCCAAACGGTCAAGTGATCCAATCACTAGCTATTTTGGAGTGTCGTTGTTCTCCACACTTGCCAAGTGAACTATCCCTCCCAGAGGAAAATGCCGAGCGTCCCCGACAAGTTGGAAGCGTCACCTTCCGACAATGCACTTCTTAGCAGTCCAACTGCCGTTCTAGAATAATTTGTAATACTTTGAAACAACAATCAACACCTCAGAACAAGTGTATGACTGACACAGGTCCAGTGTTGGTCAAGTTACTTGAAAAAAGTAATCAGTAACTAATTACTGATTACTTCCCCCCAAAAGTAATCCCGTTACTTTACTGATTACTTATTTTCAAAAGTAATTAATTACTTAGTTACTTAGTTACTTTTTAAAAACACGATTTACAACCTGAATAGGTGATAAAGCGATAGATCTTTCAGCCCAATTCTACTTTTTCTGCATAATCCATCATACAAAATGTAATCAAATGGAAATGTCTCTTTTTAAAACTTGTTTTATTAGTTTTAATCTTTTAAGTTAATGCATCAAGCAAAAATTAAATTATATGCAACATTCTCTGACTGGAAGAAATTTGTTTAACATTTAAAGCTATTTTCTGCACATTCCAGCACATAAAATAAAATATTTTTTGTGTGTTTACACTCACTCTTTCAAATAGATGCAAGTAAAACACAGCAGAAAATAAATAAAGTCAAAGGCTAGTTGCTCTATTTTCACCTGTAAAGCAGGACTGGGGAAGGCGGATGTTTACCCTGGTGCAGGTGTGCCGCGGCGGTCAGTTGAAGACTCCGCAAGTTTCTCTGTCAATTTCCCATTACAGTCGTAGCGCACTCGCTGCTTGCTTGGAAGTTTAGGGGGTTTTTTTCGCTGTAAAAAGAAGTTTTCTTCCCACGCACAACGGACGCTAATGTTTTTGTCACTTTTTATGGAATCAAACTCAAAATAAGGTCAGTACTTCCACGCTTTAAACGCTGCACGCTCATACTCTCTCCCGCACTCTATATATTATCCATTGTTGATCTGCAGACAGCTGTTGTCACGAAAGTCGCACTCGCTTACGTCACTATCATGAGACATTCTCGCAAAAAACTCACGGTTTTAGTAACGCAGCGCTCCTACGGGAAAGTAACGGTAATCTAATTACCGTTTTTGCAATGGTAATCCCTTACATTACTCGTTACTTGAAAAAAGTAATCGGATTACAGTAACGCGTTACAAGTAACGCGTTACTGCCCGTCTCTGCACAGGTCCAACCTGTTTCTGTCCAATGGGGACTCTAACCCACAAAATGACCAATTCCCTATTATACTAAATTCACTCAGCAGTCCAACTGCTTTCTCTTTTCATTCCTTTATTCTCTTTACTCAGTACTTGGGACTCGAACTCACTTACAAACTTCCGTTATCTTTATTTCAACTTCAATTCTCATGAGATTTTCATCAAAATCAAAACAGACATTTACCAGTAATTTCAGTGAGTAGACTTAAATTTTCAATGTCCAATTTGGCACAATTTGGAATAATTCAACAGGTAGTGCCTTACCTTTGAATAAGCCGGCTTATGTCCACTCACTTCGACCACTGACTCGTGTCTGCCCGTTCGAACTCATCGGAATTTGTCCGTCCTAAACTCCAACTCTCTCCCTCCTCAACCACCGGCCAATGCACCAAATGTTAAGGGTCTGAAATTGAGGACGAGAGTGAAACAACAATGGTCCAGAAGAGCTTGATCAAAACAATTGATTTTAATGAATACACACAGCGTGGGGAGGTGTAAACTGCAAAACACCAGTTGTAAACCTCCTCCCAAAAATACACTTCAGATTGCTTTTATAACATCAGGGTATTATAACGCCCCCTCTTGCGTTTACAAGCACATAATTTGCATCTTAAGAACATTATTTGCCTCTTCTACAGACAATGATCATTTTGAAGAGATAAATGCAGAGACAGGAGTTCCCCTTTCTGGCATCCTTTTCCAAATATGGTGATGAGGTCCCCATGGACTTGTCCTCCTTCTGTCACCTGTTGTCAAGTAAACTCTAGTGCAACATGTTGCTGAACACATTCAGCATATAAGCTTTTAAGATTATAGATTTAACTCAACGATTTGAAGTGGTTATAACCAGTGTTGGGTAAGTTACTTTAAATTAGTAACTTAGTTACATTACTAGTTACTTCTCTAAAAAAGTAACTCAGTTACTTCAAGTTACTCGTTACTTTCAAAGTAACTACAGGGAGTGCAGAATTATTAGGCAAGTTGTATTTTTGAGGAATAATTTTATTATTGAACAACAACCATGTTCTCAATGAACCCAAAAAACTCATTAATATCAAAGCTGAATGTTTTTGGAAGTAGATTTAGTTTGTTTTTAGTTTTAGCTATTTTAGGGGGATATCTGTGTGTGCAGGTGACTATTACTGTGCATAATTATTAGGCAACTTAACAAAAAACAAATATATACCCATTTCAATGATTTATTTTTACCAGTGAAACCAATATAACATCTCCACATTCACAAATATACATTTCTGACATTCAAAAACAAAACAAAAACAAATCAGCGACCAATATAGCCACCTTTCTTTGCAAGGACACTCAAAAGCCTGCCATCCATGGATTCTGTCAGTGTTTTGATCTGTTCACCATCAACATTGCGTGCAGCAGCAACCACAGCCTTCCAGACACTGTTCAGAGAGGTGTACTGTTTTCCCTCCTTGTAAATCTCACATTTGATGATGGACCACAGGTTCTCAATGGGGTTCAGATCAGGTGAACAAGGAGGCCATGTCATTAGTTTTTCTTCTTTTATACCCTTTCTTGCCAGCCACGCTGTGGAGTACTTGGACGCGTGTGATGGAGCATTGTCCTGCATGAAAATCATGTTTTTCTTGAAGGATGCAGACTTCTTCCTGTACCACTGCTTGAAGAAGGTGTCTTCCAGAAACTGGCAGTAGGACTGGGAGTTGAGCTTGACTCCATCCTCAACCCGAAAAGGCCCCACAAGCTCATCTTTGATGATACCAGCCCAAACCAGTACTCCACCTCCACCTTGCTGGCGTTTGAGTCGGACTGGAGCTCTCTGCCCTTTACCAATCCAGTCATGGGCCCATCCATCTGGCCCATCAAGACTCACTCTCATTTCATCAGTCCATAAAACCTTAGAAAAATCAGTCTTGAGATATTTCTTGGCCCAGTCTTGACGTTTCAGCTTGTGTGTCTTGTTCAGTGGTGGTCGTCTTTCAGCCTTTCTTACCTTGGCCATGTCTCTGAGTATTGCACACCTTGTGCTTTTGGGCACTCCAGTGATGTTGCAGCTCTGAAATATGGCCAAACTGGTGGCAAGTGGCATCTTGGCAGCTGCACGCTTGACTTTTCTCAGTTCATGGGCAGTTATTTTGCGCCTTGGTTTTTCCACACGCTTCTTGCGACCCTGTTGACTATTTTGAATGAAACGCTTGATTGTTCGATGATCACGCTTCAGAAGCTTTGCAATTTTAAGACTGCTGCATCCCTCTGCAAGATATCTCACTATTTTTGACTTTTCTGAGCCTGTCAAGTCCTTCTTTTGACCCATTTTGCCAAAGGAAAGGAAGTTGCCTAATAATTATGCCCACCTGATATAGGGTGTTGATGTCATTAGACCACACCCCTTCTCATTACAGAGATGCACATCACCTAATATGCTTAACTGGTAGTAGGCTTTCGAGCCTATACAGCTTGGAGTAAGACAACATGCATGAAGAGGATGATGTGGACAAAATACTAATTTGCCTAATAATTCTGCACTCCCTGTAGTTACTAGGGAAAGTAACTTTGGTTTTACTCAGAATTCTCTTGTTAATGTGTTGCTTCTGTAACTGGATACCCAGCAAGACTGCCAGTCTTCTAGCTTGCTTACTTGCCACAAGTGCACTGTGCCACCTACCAATAGAAAGGAAAAAATAATGTGCACATTTCCACGAGAGAAATCCCACGCCTGGACCGTCGTTGACCGCCGCCATGATTCTAGCCTGCTTTTTACATCCAACACAAAAACTGCAGTCGTGGTGCTTTTGATTGTACTCAGAACTTGGAAATTCTGCCTTCTGAATAGGAAGATGTAGGTAACACCAGACTGCAGATGAGCTGCATACAGAGCTGGACTGGGACAAAACAATCGTCCTGGGCATTTTGACTAGAGACCGGCCCACCATTATAGGAAAAATCATAAAGCCTTTGAATGAAAATAAACACTGTTGTGACAGTGATGTACACTGTTCTGATGGTATATATGTATCAATCTATCAATGGTTTGTTGTAAGACTCAGATAATTATTTATTAAAAGCGAGACATTTTAAATGAGAATAATAAAGAAAAGTATTTCCTTGTGCCCCCCTTTCCCTGTTAATGCCCTACCTGGCCCCCTGGCAAAACTTTGCTAGACCCGCCCCTGCACAGTTACCAGCTGTCAGCTACGTAGAAAAGGATCCTGGTGTTATTTGTCTCTCAGAAACAGTTCATAACTTCCCTTCAACTCATTCATGTCACCTAAAAGGTAAACCTGTTTCTCCATCACCTGTTCAGCTCTGATGATTCAGTAAGGACATCTCCTGGTTTCATCTGCATGTTTCCCTCTCACCAGATAACCAAACCGATATCATGACCAGCAGCTTTACAGCTGTGGCTCCAGCAAACATCAGCTGATACTAGAAATTAATATTAAATAAATTCTAACAACAGCTGATCAAGCTTAAACGTGCTGCTGTTGTTTAACGCGACATCCGCTGGTTTCCTCTTTCTGGCGCAAAGTGGGCGATAAATAAACAAGAGAGAAAAGCCGATCAGCTGATCATTGATCAGTTTCATGATTGAAGTAGAAACAGGAGAGAATGAGAGAAGAAGAGGCAGCTGTGCAGCTTCAGCTTTGTGTCTTTTTCATTGTAGCTGAAGTCCGGGACAAACTGTGTTCCTTTTCACCTCAGTACGAAACGCGTAATATTTTCTCTGAATACCAGACGATTCTGTTTTTTACAGGACGGTTGGCAACTCTAATAATTAACCGTATGAACAAAATAAAGTTCAACATCAGTAACATAGCACCCACCCAGCTGTATAGAAACTCCGTCATGCTAGTTAGCACGCAGTACGAAAATGTCAGCATACCGAAAATAAACTCCACCTAAACTTGGTTTATATCTGACTCCGATAGACTGCAGGTCATAACTTCTTACCTGAAGTTCAGTTCACCTGACACGCGGACCGGCGGCCGCTTCGGGTCTCTCCTCTTGCCTCCACTTTCTCTCATCCACCTGCTGGCCTCCACCACTTGCTAATGTTATTGAATCTGTGGAAGCTCCGCGATATCCACCACACGAAGTAACGAGTAACGAGCCTATCTAAATCCCAGTAACGAGTAACGCGTTCCTGGTTTTGGCATAATAACTAGTTACCGTGCTCGTTACCACAATAATAACGTAGTTACTGTAACGCGTTACTTAATAACGCGTTAGTCCCAACACTGGTTATAACTGCACCTGTAATAAACATGTTAATATGTGATTATGATAACCCCTGTAATACAAATTATAACATAATGCCAACAGCTTCAATAAATGCTTTGATGAAATGATAATTAATGCAATGATAAAGATGATGGTTATGTAAAATAATCCCTGTAATTCTACAGCAGGCAGGTGAGTTCCAGAAGAGAGTGGTTTACTGGAGAGTAGCAGAAGGCTGTAGTTATGGAGGGTATCCGGCCCAGTTTTATGAGCGAGGCAGTAGTTAGACCATGAGGAAAACACAACAAACAGGACTTACTACTTAGCAGAAACAAGATACAGGAAACAACAATTTACCACCATAATAATAGGACAAGCTGGCAGAGACCCACAGTCGATCCTAAATACACAGCCTTTAGATGAGCAAATGACTTACAGGTGTGCAAAGCAAGCCCGGGCTCAGCAGCTCCACACTCGACTAGATCTGACCCACAAACCTGCCTGTGGAAGAAATACAGAGAAGAAACACCCCAGCCTGCCTGGACTAAAGATACTTTGTGTACGATCACTGAGGAGCTGGCAGTTTTTATAGTGTTTATTTCTGTTTTGTAATGCATCTAATGTATTCTTTCACCACTTCTGATATTTAATATTCAGTTGATAACCACAGAAACTATATATTATAATTCATCAGCCAGGAAGAAGTGACGAAAGGCGAAGACGGCCATGCAGACTGCAGGACGCTGCAGGAGGGTGTCAGCATTCATTAAAGAATCAAAGACATACAGCATGAAACAATATTGTTTAATCTGGTCCAATTTGTCTTGTTAAACAGTGTGTTGCTTATTTGGTTGTTTTGAACATTTCAGTTCCTGTGTGTTGCCACAGGGGGGCACTAGGGAGTTATGGTGTTAGAGAGAAAACGATCAGCATCCAGAAAAGATATGATGGCACAGAGCTTTGGGTCCACCACAGTGCTGCATTATGCAAAGTTAAAACAACAAACGGCTCAGTTGTGTTGATCAGAACTTTCCAAAGTAAGTTGAAGAACTACTGAAGCAAATAAGATGAGAAACATGTAACATTCTTTACCTCAAGTCCCCCGAATCAATAATCAGCTGAAGAAGCATTATTGAGTACAGACAGAAACATCACACTTTCACTCCATCCACCTGGATAAGCAGAACTGGGCTCTCTGCCCATTTGTGAACTCACATTATTTACCAACTTCAGAAGTTGAGTTGAAAAGTTGTATTATAATTCACCAAGTAGCAGATTGCAGAGAAGCTCATCGTATGTCTTAAATGCTCAGTAGAAGTGCCCCCTGAATGCCAGCCACATTTAATGCAGCCACAGGTATGTATTAGCTGGCAACTTATTTGGTTCCTGGGCCCTTTCCACTGAATGACATCTATCTTCACATCACATCACTTCTTCTTTTGTTCATTTATGTTTCCCTTTTCTTTTGGTCTCAGTAATCACTCTCTCTTTACAGTGTTTTTGTCTTTGCGCTCTATATTTCTATATCTGATTTATTTCCCACAAATGTCCACTAGATTTCATTCATTTACAGGATACATGGTAACAACAACCTGAGATCTTTTATAAGGAATCATCAGAGTTTCAGAGCGAACGTCCACCTGTAACCATGGTTACTCATTATCACCTGCATCCACAGTGTCAGAGGAGAAACAGGCTGTGCTGCTGTTTAAGCCTGAAATTAATCTGAGCATCACGTATGATTTGATGGTTCAACGTGATCGATTTGTGGGGATTTTTCTTTCGCTCTATGATCTGAATACATTTGTTATTATGAGTAATGATTTTTTTTTTTCCATTAGGCCTACACAACAAAATGAATGCATTGATGTCTGACTCGGTGCATCCGAAATATGAGCCCTAACTTGTAACAGTAAATGTTTGAGCAGTACTTACAGACTCCAGCTCACTGACCCAAGTTTGTATCTCAGCCTGTGACCATCTCATGTTGTGTCTGCTGCAGCAAAAACAGGAGGCAGCTCCTTCTCTGCCTACCTCACCTCAGGGGAGTGTTTCAGAAGTGACGTGGCCCACATAAACTGTGGCAGCCTGACTACACTTGCCCTTTATTAAGTTTCATTCATTTTGCACTGAACTGATCCCTGAAGGCCTTGGGCTAACCACGCACTGGATTACAGTTAAACTGTGTTTTCAATCTAATTGACCATTTCGTCTTCCTCCTAATGTTGCAGCACATATTATTTCACACAGAGGTGTTGTGTGCTTCAACAGCATGGCTTGTCATTATTAACAACAGTAATAACACCTCTATGTGAGTGCACTATCATGACATCAAGAACACTGGACAACCTGTACTGTCTTCAGTAGACAAGTTGGGAAAATGCAACATTGGAAGACGATGTCAGAAAACATGAATATCCATCCTCCTGCTACTGCAGCAGTGATGGTGGAACCACCATCTGGGACAAGGAAAACGCTCTCTGACAAAGCATACAACTATTGATCTGCTGCTCCCAACCGGCTCTGGGGTCTCCCTCCTCCTGAAAGAGAAGCAATGGAAAACTACCAAATTTGTCAGCGGTGCCCGCTTCAGATTTATTCAACGCAGGAATAATTCAACCATCTTTTTTGTTTCTCTTTGTTGAAATAAGGGCCAAGACACTGAGACCTTGTATTGATTATCAGAGGTGATTTTCTGGGATGAACCAGATCACCATGGAGAATAAATATTTTCTGCTCTTGCTCTTGACGAAGGCGGTCGCACTTTTCTCCTCCTCCTCCTCTCCCTTAGCTTCCCTGCTTAGCCTCTTGTGTCCTTGTCTAGTCTCGTGTTTTTTGTATTACTTTTCCCTGAAACACTCTCTCACAGTCTGTTCTCTAAAACCTAAAAGAGGAATTATGGATTTGATCAACTGGTCCCTGAATGCAATTGACACCCTTTTCTCAACGAGAAGTCTGGGCTCGGGTGAGCCTGAGTGCTGAAGATATCTACCTATTTGGAACCATGATAACAGGGTTCTTGCTGATCGGAGCTGGCTTGGCCCTGGCTTATCAAAGAATTAAGAAAGCGGAACTGGCTGTTCAAACCCCCACAAGGCTGCCCGCTGGGATTGAAACGATGGGACAAGGCGTGAGGTCTCAAAATGGGCTCGCTGAGTGCAGCACAGATAAGATCTCGGAGAACCACACGGCTGCCGTGAATACTCAGAACAAGACCTCTGAGTGCAAACTGGATTACATCTTGGAGAAGCGCACTGCGGTTGTGAGTCCTCAGAATCGGCTCTTTGAGCACAAGAATGACAACATCACGGAACGTAAGTTTGATAACATCATGGAGAAGCTCACAGCTCTCCAACGGGAGATTGAGAGACCAGTGTGTTAGAACAGCTTTGAAATTCATATGAGTTGTTCGCACTAAAGTAAAAACCATCATCACTTCATGGCTGGAGCTGAACAACACCACCCTGATAACGACTGTGTTTAGACTGTTCTTCCCATTCTATGCAAGGCCACCTGGGCTGGCTGGAAGACTGTTTACTTAGCCTGGCAGGGCGAAGGACACTGTCTCAGCTGAACTCTGGACACACACACACACACACTCATGCACACAGACATATATACACATGCAGATGTACACTCATCCCCCCTCCCCCTCCAAACGCCTTCGACGCTTATTCCCTTCCGATGCTGACGGTGGATCATGGAGACCAGCGCATAGGCTGCAGGCCCGGATGTACTGTCTACATTGGCTGTCTCTCACCCTTTACCCATCCCTGTTGCTTGTCATGTGTTTCTTTGGTGTATTAGAGTTTTTTCCATGTGCTATGTGCAGTTTTTTTCTGTTCTCAAACTGATCTCCCTGTTGGAGCTCAGTCTGGGGGGAGTTATTTTTTTCTCCTTATCTTTCCTCATGTTGTGCATTTTTCCATTTTTATACCTCTCTGACCTGTCTTCCCCATGTGATGTTTGTGTAATGTATCTATGGTCAGAAGTGTAAGATGGCGCTGGCACAGCTGGCAGCCTTAACCCAATTTCCTTCGGGGTCAACCTTCAGGATCAATAAAGTTTTATTGAATTGAATTGAATTGAATTGAATTGAATTGAATTGAATTGAATTGAACTGAAATATCTCTTCCACTCAGCAACTCAGCCTTTGAGCGGTTGCATGATGTCACTGTGTTTACAAAGCTCAATTTGCACAATGCTTACCATCTGGTATCCATACGGGAAAAGGTTGAATGGACGACTGCTTTCAGCATGCCTTGGGGTTACTTTAACCCTTACATGCATGAATTATGACAACCTCAATCTGGATTTTTTTTCTCAAGTATTTTTATTCATCTTTAGGCATGAAAAAAAGATTTTTGAATTTCATTTTTTTTTTAAAGATCTGCTTTAAACATCCACTTAGTTGGACAACTGATGTGTATGGAGTGACACATCAGTGTCCAATGTAGTGGTTTATGTGCAAATATACCATCAACACTGACACAAATACTAGAAAACAGCCTTTGAGTAGCTGTCCACTGTAGTGACCACTATGTGTGAAAGGGTTAAGTCAGGGGTCGGCAACCCGCGGCTCCGGAGCCGCATGCGGCTCTTTAGTCCTTATTTTGCGGCTCCGGGTGGTTTGGGAAAATAGAAGAAGTATTTCGCTGACGTACATTTTATTTGTGTTTAGTTCTTTTTTTAACTTGTAGTTCTAAATTGGAAGATTATTGTGATTTTGAAATATAAAAATAAAATTATATCTTATTATTTTTTCATCGCTCAAAATAAGCGTCACACTCGCTGAAGCCGGTGTACCCGCCGAAACGCCGTGCATTTATCGAGACTTTCAACCCCAGGTAGGCCAATTATGGATCTTCGGATCCACATTATGTCAGCAGCTGTTCTCCACCGTGAACTATGTTAAAAACAAACACCGCTCCCGCCTCACAGATGACAGCTTACAGTCCTGCGTAAAGATGAAAGCCCCGATTTGCAGACGCTGTGCGCAGAGGTTCGGGACCAGAAGTCTCATTGTAAACATATCATGGCAGACCCGACGATCTTTGCATGAACACGCTTTTCAGCATCTCTTTATTGACCACTTTTCACACACGGTTGCTGTACGCATACAGCCGGCTGTAGCTTTTCAGCTCACAGCCCGACAACACAACAGCAGAGAGAGCACACAGTTTAAGGCGGCGAGGCGTGATTGCGGGTGCCGCTCAGGTGCGTCCGACTCCCATGCAGCGGCACTGCAGACCACGCCCCGCCACACACATTAACCAGGTAAAATAGATATTTAGGCAGAATTTTGCAAATATCTTTTTTTTTTTCTTTTTTTTTTAGCAGCATAGTGCTTTTTTTCCAATTACTTTTTAAAAGTCAGGTCAAGGCAAAGAGTGGCGGCTGACAACAGTTTTTGTTTGCTACATGGATCATTTTAGTTCAGCTGGGTGTCTTTCCTTTTGTTATATTTCTTTAAGAGTTCAAAATGTGTTAATTACATAAATAAAATGTAATTTTCTCTGTAGCACTTCATGGATTTCATAAGCAGCACACCTTAGTTTCTCTGTGGATTCTTTTAAAAAGCAGTTAAAAACTTTTCTGTTCAAACAAGCCTTTTGTTGATCTACGTATTTTATATTCTTTACATTATTTACATTTGATCTTTTACATTGTGTATAATGTCTATTGATTGTATTGTTTATTTTAATATTTGTGTACAGCGCTTTGTGGCTGCCTGTCTGTGAAAAGTGCTTAATAAATAAACTTTACTTACTTACTTTAGATGTTCGCACAAAGGTAAAAAACAATATATACAGTGTTATCTTCATTTTAGATTTCAAAAAGTATTTGCGGCTCCCAGTGTTTTCTTTTGCGTGGAAACCGGGTCCAAGTGGCTCTTTGGGTGTTAAAGGTTGCTGACCCCTGGGTTAAGTGATGCCTTTTGGACTAACCAATGCATCAACAGTCTTCCAAGTTTCAGTAAATTATATACTGAAGCACTTTTTGAATTCAACTATGTATTTAGTGGCATTTTAGTTTTAGCTTACCTCCAACAACGCATGGAAGACAGAAGTAAGGAAAGAGTTATAGCATTTATTGGAAAATACGCTTCATGTGAAGGCAGAAAATGATGAATTCCATGTTACAACCTTGTCTGTCCTGGGCTATATTCTAGACCACAGATGGACCAAGAGTGACCTGGACTGGCTGATAAATCTCTGGTCTGCAGATGAGTTTCCTCTCTCTAACTGCCTTGGCTAACATGTGTGATGCAGAGAAGATGGCGTTTGAGAAGTAATAACATATTAATACATTAGCAAGGAAAGTGCTAATGATGATAAAACAGGGACAGCAGCTCTGACCATGTCCAGACTAATAAAGAAGCAAGTTGATCAAGTGCAGGCTCAGGAGCACTTCCAAATCATTATCTGTGAGAATGTCTGAATCTAATACATTTCACAGGCTGCTTTGTCAACACTCCACCTGCATTTTTCAGGTTGGGCAGCTGCTCAATGGACTACCTGGTCTACCAGTTCTAGAACTAATAGATGTAAATGAGTGCTGACCATCCCTGTATACATTCAGCACTCGAGACATTGCAGTAATGTTTCATGTAAAGGTCTGTCAACTTTTAATGGTACTTTATGTGCCTACCATGGTGACCATGGGTAATAGTGAATTAGTTTAATTCTGGAGAAGACGCTTGAGAAATGACTACTAAATCCAAGAAAGTCAGCAGCCATGTAAATTACTCACTGCTGACTCAGGATTCTTTTGAGGGCAATTTTGGTGCCACCCAGCATGATAACGTCATGGTCCAGGGAAGAGTTGTGCTTCTGGTGCTTTTGGCCTGTGTTGGGCAGAGTCGGCCACCAGTGCCAGCCCAGCCTCACCTGCAAGCCATCGGCTGCAATCCTGCATTTCAGGCCACTCCATCCACTCTTCAGTCTGAGGAGAAAGACTGGAAAAAACACACAAGACTGACTTAACAGGGAGCTGCTGAGGGAAGGACACAGAGACAAGACAGGGACATGAAAGGGACCAAAAAACAACCAAGACCACCTAAACTAGATATACCGAGAAACTCACTGCACAACACTAAACTAGGAAACACAAGTAGACAATAAACAATACTGAATAAACAAAAGTCAAAAATCCATAAACACAAAAACACTGCATCAACGACCCAAGTACTTCAAGCCAAAGGCCATAAAAGTAGGCTAAGGAAATCACATCAAGACCCCAGCTGTGACTCTTGGTACAGTCAAAAGTCCACCACGAACTGATCTTGATGAAATAACAAGTAAGCTGCATGTTTTCTGTTTGTTTTAAATAATTTTTGATCATTTAATTTACTTTTGCTTTTTAAATTCTTATTTTTATGGCTATGTAATTACCAAACAAGCGTGCAGGTGCGATCATTTGGTTTTTCACTTGATTGGCTTTTTCTTATATCTTTATACTCTAGCCCATGGTCAAGAAATGGCCCTCCTGCTATTGCTTGTAATCTCCTTCCATCAACAACTGCAGCTGAGAAACTTGTAGTCTTTTCTAAAGGTAATTACAAGGTAGGGCACAGTAGGGCCACCAAGGGGGGAGGGTGGGCGGCTTTAAGGGTAAAGCAAAGGTTGTCAAAAAGTGGACTGAATCGAAATGTCATGTACATTCCCCATCTTTCAGTACCCAGTGAGAAAATATTGTATAATGTCTTCTATAATGTGGTTGCACATCATTCTTGCGTCTAATACTTAGTTTTCTTATCTCAGCTGTAGTTCTGTTACAATTTGGAGAACCATCTATGGAACCAGTTGGGTCAGCAGTCACGCCCCCTTTATGTTGTTTTTCCAGAAGAATAAAAAATAAGTAAACAAAAATAAATCACATTTTCTATGCACATTGTGTTTAATCTTTTGAATGATGCTGCTCTGAATTTTTAGACATTCCTGTGAACAACAGTATACAACCTTGACGTGAGGAAAATGAAGGGATGACTCAGAGTTAGCGATCTGAGAGCCAGACCAGCCAAAAGCACCCAAGCACTGTGAGTAGGTGGGTTAAACCATACTGACTTGTTTCAGGTGTCAACAACTTGATTCTTTCTTTGGCATAATGAAGATGATTTGGTTCAAGTTTAATACAGTTAATCTTGGGTTTGGTTCTTTTGGGGTCTTTTTGGATTACTTGTGTTTCTGGTCTCTTGTCATTTAGGTTCCTTTTGTGTCCTAGTATCATCCCCATGTCTCCTGTGAGAGTCTGTCGTGTCCTCTGTGTTTGTTTCCCCAGGCTTTGCTTATCTTTCCTCTGTCTTTGTCAAGGCCTCTCTGTCTCTCCCTCTTCCTCAGCTCTGTCATGTCTGCTCGAATCAAGTCCACACGTCTTAGTCATGGTCTCAGTGTACTTCCTGTTTTATTTTGACCATCTTTTGTGTTCAGTGTGTTCAGTTTTGCTTCCCCTCGTTACGTCTAATTTGTTCCTGCCGTGTTCCCATGTGTTTCCACTTCGCTTGTCACCCCACAGTGTCGTCTGTCTTCCTCAGTCCTTGGTCATTTCCATGTACCAAGTATTCAAAGTTTCCTAGTGTTTTTCCAGTTTAGGTTTTTTTCATTGGTTCTTTGTTTAGTTTGGTTTTCTTGTTTCGTCTGTGTTTGGTAATCAGCCTTTGTTATCATTACTCCCTGCCTCCGTTTGTCTGTATTTGGGTTCTCCCTCTTTCAGCAGTTGATTTCTCATAGAGTTGAACACGGTTGTTATCCTTGATCCAAGTTCAAATTATTTGGTTCTCAGCCGGGGCCTGTCTTTGTTTTGTTGTTAGAAATTTTTAATTTAATTCCGTAATCTGATATCACGTTTTCATGTACAAGATCAAAACAAGTATGGTGTTATACTAAAACCACTGAAAGCCAAGAGGTCGGTTTTTACTTTTATGATGAGTAGGTGTGTCGTCCAGTCATTCAGCAGCCGCCATGTCTGTCGTCTGTGCTTGATTGAGAAGAATTATTCTCAAATAGAACACAGTGAGAGTGATCCTAAGTTTTTTCTGATGGCTTGAGCACATTTTTTGTAACTATTGGCTATTTTTGCAAAACTCTACACACAAATAAGAAAACTCTTCACCCAATCAGCAAAACATTGTAGTTTTCTTGTAAAAGCGAATAACCGTTGCTTAACTCTCCACACCTTTGTAAAAATGGTATTTTCGTATCCAACAGTTAACACAAGCCATCATATTAATAAGCACACAATGCACCAACTACACACTGATGGTATGAATAAAAACACATCTGGCTTTTGCTTTCTCTGTGCACAAGGTAGGCTATGTCAGTTTGAGCTCATACTTTTGTCATAGATCCGTAAGCATAGAGGGATCCAAACTTCAAGTACTGGTGTTTATTCACACACATCAAAACAAACACAAGTGTTTATTTCCAAGTATAGGATTATTTGCAATCGCCATATTGACTATATGGGTTTCTTGGTCTGCAGTGAACATTCTTCCTCTGCTCCCAGCATCTGGTCATCTAGCAATTCAGTAAAGTAACAATTTCAGTATTTTTACATCTATGGTATTGTTGTGTTTCTCATTAGCATGGCAGTGCTACAAGTCTTACAGTTTTTTCTGATTGCTTAAGCACATTTTTTGTAACTATTGGCTATTTTTGCAAAACTCTACACACAAATAAGAAAACCTGTCACCCAATTATCAAAACATTGTAGTTCTCTTGCAAAAGCGAACACAGCTAGATTAACTCTTCACACCTTCGTAAAAATGGTGTTTTCGTATCAAACAGTTAACACAAGCCATCATCTACTAAGCACACAATGCGCCAACTGCACACTGATGGTATGAATACAAAACACATCTGGCTTTTGCTTTCTCTGTGTACAGATGTCAATTAGAGGTCACACTTTTGTCATAGTGTCATGTAAACATACAAGGATCCAAACTTCAAGTATTGGTGTTTATTCACACTCATCAAAACCAAGACAAAGTCAGAACACAGAATAGGAATTTCACAAAAAAAGGAAAAAAAGACAATCAGCCTACATCATGTCGTCTTTCTGGGTCCGGCCACAAAATTTCGTCCACATCGCATGCGATATCCTCCAGTCCAAGGCGCCGGGGAAAATATCTCCTTGAATGCCGTATCCAGGCCTGACATGATGCCTGGTCAATATCTCCACATGCCTCCTCCACTGCCTGTAAAAGGGCTACCTGTTGATGAGGATGACGGTCGTACACTTTCCAGCGCCAGGCAGAGAAGAACTCCTCGATGGGATTTAAGAATGGAGAGTATGGAGGGAGGTTGAGTGCCATGAAGGATGGGTGGTCTGTAAACCAGTTGCGGACCAAAGCAGCCCTATGGAAACTAACATTGTCCCATATGATGACATATCAGGTCTGCTCTGGTCTCTGAACAGTGAGCATGTCATGCAAGGTGTCCAGGAATGCAATAATGTGTGCAGTGTTGTATGGGCCTATGGTTGCATGATGGTGAACAACACCATTTTGGCTTATAGCTGCACACATGGTTATGTTACCACCACGTTGTCCTGGGACATTGATGATGGCACGGTGTCCAATAATGTTCCTGCCACGTCTCCTGGTTTTACTGAGGTTAAAACCGGCCTCATCCACAAAAAGTAGCTCATGTCCCATTGCATCTGCTTCTAGTTCCATCACTCTCTGGACAAGACAAAACAAATGCAACACATCAGGCCCATGCACAGCACTACAGTATGCACTTCCACATTCAGAACCAATGACACTAGCTTACCTGCACATAGTCATATCGCAGTTGCTTTACACGTTCTGTGTTTCTCTCGAAAGGAACTCTGTAAATTTGCTTCATTCTTATTCTGTGGCGCACAAATACACGACTCAGTGCAGAAATGCTTGCACGGTGTATATTTTGAAAGATGGTGTCATTATCAATTATGCGCTGCTGTATTTCGCGCAGTCTTATTGCATTATTGGCAATCACCATGTTCACTATATGGGTCTCTTGCTCTGGAGTGAACATTCTGCCTCTGCCCCCAACATCTGGACGTCTAGCAATTCTGTAAAGATAAGATAAGATAACCTTTATTAGTCCCACATGTGGGAAATTTCAGTATTTTTGCATGTATGGTACTGTTGTGTGTCTCATTAGAGTATGGCAGTGCTACAAACTACTTACCGATTCTCATTTCGAAATGTCCTAATGATGCCTGCCACAGTGTAGCGGCTCAGTTTAGGCTGAACCCGTTGGCCAGCTTCCCTCAGGGTCATCCCATGGTTGATGACATGGTCCACTATTGTAGCTCTGATGTCATCAGTTATTCTGTTTCTTACTCTTCTTACCCTTCCTCTTTCCCCTCCTCGTCCTCTTCTTGCTCCTCCACGTCCTCTTCCTCCAACTTCTTCACCTCCACGTCCTCTCCCTCGGCCTCCTCTGATTCCCACTCTTCTCACTCTTGCTGCTCCTTCCATTGTACTCCACATAGACAGCTTACCTGTGGCCTGTTTATAGTGCTTAGGCTGATTGCAAAGTGGACTAATTATCTAAAACAGTTTTCACATGTGAAAGTGTGCCAGACAGTTGGCAAAATAGTGTTAATGACACCCATGTGTATAATTTTGCTAGGAGTGTGTTGATCATTTGGAAATTGAGTGTAAAGCAGTGAGTTGTGTTTACAGTTCTGCAAAAAGAGTGCTGTGCAGTGGATTGTAGCTACAGGTTTGCAAAGTGTGTGTTACAAAATGGCAAACTGAGTGCAATGCAGTGTTTGCTTTTAGTTTTGCAAACTCAGTGAGTGGTTTTGCTATAAGTATTAATAGTTTTAGAAATTGTGCTATAAGAATCACAGTTAGGGTTTAAGCATTCAGAAAAAACTGTAAGTGACTGAAATGAAAGGCTTGGGTGGAGCTCTGACTGAGCTGTCTGTGAGGTGGAGATGGGAAGGCGGTGGGTTGCACGAATGAGAGTCTAAGCGGGAGAATTAGGAGACTGATTGGCTCAAAGAAGGCAGGCAAGAAGATGATTGGACTAGAACAGGGGTGTCCAACTCCAGGCCTCGAGGGCCGGTGTCCTGCAGGTTTTAGATCTCACCTTGGGTCAACACACCTGAATCACATGATTAGTTCATTACCAGGCTTCTGGAGAACTTCAAGACATGTTGAGGAGGTAATTTAGCCATTTAAATCAGCTAAAACCTGCAGGACAGTGACCCTTGAGGCTGGAGTAATGGTTCAGAGTGAAAATGTGGGAAAGTGGTAGTGATGTAAAGAACAAATAAGCAGCCATATGAGTCATTACAGATCTTCCTTATTGAACTTACACATAAACTTAATTTGATTTTTTTGTCTCTGCTAAATATTTAAGAACTTGTATAGAAATTTGACACCTAAACCTTTTCTAACTGATTCCACTCCTGCAGGGAAAGCTGACCCACTGTGGTCTTTGAGGATAAACAGATATCCTGCTAAAAAGCATCAAACTGATATTTATTGTCACTACGAAACCTTTAACCTCAAACAAAATGAGTATAGGCTGATTACATCATTTTCCTTTGTGGATGGGAATGAGGGCAATCATGAAAAGCTGGAAATGATCTTGTCAAAACAGGTTTTCAGAAGTAGCTGGGTTAAAGTTGATTGACGATTTTCATGACGGGTGAGGGTTATACATGATTATTTATCTGTTGTTTGTTTTCTTCCTATATGCACCCCCTCCCAGAAATGCACACAAAAGTACCCACATACAGTTGTATACACACTTACATACACTGTGTACGTTTCTGTGTATACATTGTACATTTCACGTAGGACTTCCTTGTTTGTCTTGTCTTGCTCTGTCTTATTTCTGATTTAATCTTGTCTCGGTGAAAAAAGGTATAGCACAGAATACACTCACAGGCCACTTTATTAGGTACACCTATTCAACTGCTCACGAATGTGTATGTGTCAATCACATGGTAGCAACTCAGTATGTTTAGGCATGCAGACATGATCAGTCTGCTTAATTTGAGAGGACTATAGCCAGACTCCTTTGAGCTGATAGGAAGGCAACGGTAACTCAGGTACAAACTACAGTTACAACCAAAGTAGTCTGGACACACAACACATGGACCCTTGAAGCAGATGGGCTGCAGCAGCAGAAGACTGCACCTGGTGCTGTGCCGGTCAGAGGCTGACAGACATGGCAACAGTGTAAGCTGAGACTACAGTTTATATGGGCTCAGCAAAATAGCACAAAATTAGAAAAAACGTTGCCAGATCTGGTAAGTGTCAACTTGTGCTGCAACATTCACAGTAGGGTTATAATTTTGCACAAAGGACATGAAAATATGATCAGGGTGCTGCTGCAGTGGTATCAGGGATATTTTCTTCTTGCACTTTGGGCCCCTGAGCTTCTATACATATATATGCAACAATATTAACATGCATTACTTTTATTGTTCATAATTATAAATTAAAATATAAAAATACACTTTTAAACATGAGTTCGTTCCATAATCCATGAGGGTAATGTGGAAGCCAAGCCAGCCCCTTTAACTCTTTTCAGTGCCGGAGGGCAGCTGCCATCTGGGAGTACCACTGCAGTACTCTGGGCCCTGCTTCAGCAGCTTAACTGACTATTGGCACAATTTTCTCTGGTTTCATTTTCACTTAATTCAAAATAAAATACTAAAAAAATAATACTAAAAAAAGTTCTATCTAGCCATTTCACGTTGACCAATACCTGTTAAACCTGAGCAAGCACACCCCCGTCCAGAGGTTGTCCAGCAGAGGAAGAACAAACTTTGCTTAACCTACTTTTTTTTTTTTGCATGACTCTGTTTGAGCTGGGATATTTGGTTATACTAAAACTGCTGTGACTTTCTGCTGTTGTTCATGAGATGTTTACCACCCTGAGTTTTTTCAGTGGAAAAAAGACACATTTGTCGACACAGCTGTTAAGGCATAATTCACCTGTAATAAACTGGACGTGGCTTTTCTTTAGGCATACAAACAGTTTGCGGCTGCGCAGAGTACAGCTGACGGTCAGCGTGAGGATGGATTTATCTTTAGTAACTTCAGACATGACGGGAAATGTCTCCCTCTTGAATTTGTCTCCCTGAAAGCATGGCAGCTTTCCATGAGTGCTCTTTGTCTCTGCCCTTTGGTAAAACTGACTGCAGTCTTGTGATTTAACAATTACACGAGTGCCCACTCCAAAGCAGAATCCTGGCTCCCCACCTGACTTGTAGCACGTGTTGGTGACCAACACAGCAGCGGGAGGAGGGGGCCGAGCCTGCCACACGTCAAACACTTTCTGCTTTCATCATCCACCCCTCTGTCCCCAAACACAAGAGCTCCCACTCTGTCTTTGTTTTCCAGCACAGGAACGACTCGCTGTGGGACTACACCAATCCCTCCAGTAGATAGTGTGACAGCGGTGTTGTATACAGCTATGTGTGTCTGCAATAAATATGTCTGCCATATTTGGTATTTATCTTCAGAGAGAACGGGAAATGCCAGATTTAGATAACCTGTTAGACAAAAACTGCTAAAATATAAAGGTCCCCTTTCCTTTCTCTCTTCTATCAGTGATATGAAAGCATAGCAAGAACATAAAGTAGGCCTACCCTTTGTTTTAGGACTACAAAATGGGATCGATAAAGACAACGACGCATGCGTGCAGAGCTACTCCCGTTCTTGCGGACCGGAAGTTCCAAGAAAATTTTAAGCAGAGGGACTCATTCTGTCTGCATATTCTATCTGTGATTTATCGTAAGCGTTTGGTGCTCTAGTTAAAGGACGTTGCCCTTGTTAAACTTCAACCGAAGAGGTCAGTTTATGTACGTGTGTTCTCCTTGAGCCGACAGCATCTTAGCAGGAGGAGGAAAACAAGGAGGATGGAGGTGAGTCAAATATCTTTGCTAGTGTCTTTCAGTTAGCTTAAGTGTTTCCCTATGACGAGGTGAAGCTCCTGTCACAACAACGGGAGCTACGGTAGTTACGCTCGCTGCCATACCTGTAGCTCATATTTCCCCTTTAATTAAAATTTAATGTCTCCGCTGTGAATTTATCAAAGCCGCTTTTTACAACATGATGTGAGCTAGCTAGCAGAGGAGAGGAAATGGAAAGAAGCCCGAGACGTTCAACTGTCGGCGCGAGAGTTGACTGAACAGAAGACCCGACTTTATTAAATGCATAATATATATGTATAAAAAACCTTTGACATAAGTCTATTAAAGTTCAGGACCTGTTCCACACACGGGTAAAAAACAAGCAAGTACAAAAAGCACAAGTGTTACTCATTTGCATATTATTATATATAAAATAATAATTATATATAGATTTATTATAATACATAATTAATGTAAACATCAAATACATGACTGTATTCTAATTGTTCTTACTAACAGTCGCCCATTCTTACAGTATTACTGTAGTTTCATTCACTATTTATCTGTAAAGCCAGAGATTCGGGTTTTTTGTGTTTTTGGATTGACTCTGAAGGCACCGTGTCGAACTGTAATCCAAGTACTTAACCAGACCAGCTACGTGTTTCCTCTTTTAAAAACATGCATGGCTTTGTTCCTCCATCGCGAAACATGAAGGCGTGTGGTTGAAAGACTTTTGGGGGAGAGGTTTGCCTGTAGCTGTAAAACACTGTGCACCTACCCTGAGCAAACTCTATGCAGTATGATTTATTCAGCAAACTTTCCCCCAGTAGATCAGACTTAATGCAAGCCATTACATAAGCTGGTCAGAGACCAAATATTTATTTGAAAGTAGCAGCCTTGCAAATCAAACTGAAATCTCTTTATCGGCATAGCAAAGGGCTTCTTTATTATCATCACCCATGCTCGTAGAAATCATAACTGTCTTGTCATGTCTTGTCCTCACTTGCTCTGAAAAGGTTTAAGGAATGAGGATATACCAGCTAGTGAAATGACCGAGAAGAAAAAGCGGGAGAGGTAAACTACAAGGGACATAGATTCTACGTCAGCCCTCCGGCCTCTACTATGGATCAACAAGAAGTGGTGGCTGCAGCAGCTCGAGAGGATGAAGCCTCCCAGCTGATTTACAGGATCGAGCGTCCTGTCTACAATGAAACTCTGATCCAGACAAAGCTTCTTAAACGCAAAGAAGACACCACCACAAATTGTCAGAAGCTGGCAGAAAAGTTCCAGTAAGTCTTTCTCTGGACATTTCCTGTTAACATGTCGTTGAACAGATCAGCATCGACAGCTCCACACACAAGATCCTGGTCTGCTGTATAAACTGAATCCAGAAGACAGTGGGAAATCTGTGGGAGTTGATGTGCAACCTTAGAATATCCTTTTCATGAGTGGAAAAATAAGATGTTTAAATACATTAAAATGCAAAAAAGTTCCAACACTGATCTTGAAATAGATTATGTTGGATTCTGACAAGTTATTCAGAGCTAAACTGCACAGACCTGGGATTCTCTGTCCCTGCTTTTTATTTGGTAACTGATGCAGCTGGGCAAATGTTCCAAAGTACAAGCAAAAGGGAGAGAAGTCAGGGGACTGGTTAAACAAGTTGCCCGAACAAGGCTGGGAAATGACATGCTGATGCCAGGTCGCTGGGAATTTGGGACTGGGACAGGTGGGAGGGCTTACTCAGGGGAGATGAGGAGGTGTTTAAACAAAAAGCAGAGATGTGCATGGGAATGGTACAGCGAGCAACCTGGGAGTTGGTAAAGAATGGGTCTCCACTCATAACCATCCACGAGACGCAGGACAAATGGCAGTGACGCAGAGGGAGTGACAGACCTCAGGGTCTGAGCGGGAATCGACACAGTGACACATTAAAGAGTGCCGTGTCATTTTATAGAAATGCATTTGTTTTCATTTTACAGAGAGAACAACAAACGTGTCATTTCTGCACACAAACGTTTCATAATGTTGTAAAACATCCATGTTTTTTTTAAAATAACTCTTGTGCAAAGTGAGAGTGAAGTTGTGTTGGGGCTTAAATCTGTAAAAGCAGAACAAATATTGCTACATCACTGAAATGATAGTTCTGTGGTGTAAGATTGAACAAACATCTGTTCACCAGTGGAAATCACGTGATGCTGCTATTAAAGGTATAG
This sequence comes from Oreochromis niloticus, assembly GCF_001858045.2. NCBI lineage: Eukaryota > Metazoa > Chordata > Actinopteri > Cichliformes > Cichlidae > Oreochromis > Oreochromis niloticus. The sequence goes on along the minus strand of NC_031981.2, from coordinate 38,780,687 downwards.
TAGTGATTTCTCATACCAAAGTTCAGCTAACACGAGGGGGCTTCTTGAATCCTTGAGCTGCAGCCAACAACATGAAAACTGACTCCAGAAAAACTTCAGAGTATCGTCTGTGGTGGATTTTGAAAAATCTGATTGGTGTTGAATATCCACAGGTGTTCTTCAGAGAAGGCCAAGTCAGCAGCTCTGAGCTTCATGCCCATTCTCTCATGGCTGCCGTCGTATCCAGTCAGGAAGTACCTCTTTTCAGATGTGGTCTCAGGTCTCAGCACGGGAGTTGTGCAGCTTCCACAAGGTCAGTAAACTGTGCAGCAGCACTGTGTGAAATGCTGAGGCCGAGTGCAGGGCCGGCTGCCGGCTCCAGAGGAACTGTTTTCTGCTTCATGCTGACTCTGTTTTGGCATCGCTGACACTTTGACACTGTGATGGAATCACTGAACCTCCTGGATTGTTTATTTGGAAACGTGTTATCTTCCCTGCTCCACAGGACTAGCCTACGCTATGCTGGCTGCTGTGCCTCCAGTTTATGGTCTGTACTCCTCCTTCTACCCAGTCCTGCTGTACACCTTCTTTGGCACGTCCAGACACATATCAGTAGGTGAGAGAGCCGCCTCAAAGATTCTCTGTTCTGAGCTCATGGCCCTGTGTGACCTGCTCTACCTACGTACAAGAAAAGATTTACAATATGCTCTTCATTGTTTCATAAGCTCCGCCCTCTTATTTACTTAGTAATGCTTTGCTGCCTGTTATGAGGATAGGGAACTATAGATGATTTGTTTCCAGTCTGATTCTCCTGACATTGTCCAGAATTTGTCTTTCATTGGGTCCACCTGTGTTCTTCATGTCTGCTTTCAAAACACAAAGATGGTGACTGTCAGACGCACTGAGCTGTTTCGCTTTTTGAGAGACTAAGAAATTCTTTAGAAAAGACAAATGTAGGCAAGATGATATCATTTTTTACATGGTTGAGCTTTTTATACTCTATGGTGGTGTTTCTTAATCCACATTAATGGTGTCACATCAAAGTCTTGAAGGCGACGAGTCATTTTTCACAGAGCTGTTTGTGAGTGACTACATGCTGTGTTTGGCTATGAGGTGCACTTGGTTACACAGTGATTCAGATTACGAGATGAAAGGTGTGGAGGAAATGTTTGTATTTGTGCTAACTGTGTGCTTAGCTTTCATGGGAGGATTGTGACATTTCAGCGGCCTCACCCTGTGACATCTTCCTTTCCTTGAAATGGGTCCAAGTCTTAGATGCCAGCTGTGACCTATGAGTCCATCTGACAGTTGGACCCAATGGAGCACCCCACAAACGAGGTGACCTGACAGTGGAAGCACAACAGGAAGTGTTCCCGTAAAACTGTCACATGGGGAGGAAACGATACGTCACATAATGGCAGACTAAGAGACAGATGAGCCTTCCATCAGAAAGCACACACTTGAATGAGCCAAAGTGCTGCAGTGATGTTTAGTGCAACTGTGGGAGAAAGAGGTTTTTGTCTCCTGAAAAAAGACAGGTGCAATAAAAATATTGCATTTCCTTTTGTTAAAGCCAGCTGTGCTTTTATTAAACCTTCTTGGTCCTCTTTGTTGGTGTGATGGTTTGGATATTTCTCTGTAAAGAACAGAAAGAGCTCAAAGAGCTTCGTGCTCTCACAGACGAAACCTAGCATCCTTTCAGACAGAGTGCTTCATGACTCACACACTTTGCATAGTGAGATTCAGTTTCTTCCTTCCGGACGAAGGCTTCTGGTCCCACAGTGCAATGATCCAGTCATAGCTTTGTTACTTTGTAGCTTACAGTATGTTCTTTTGTGTGCAGTAGTTTGTACTGTGGTTATCTGTCTGTGAGGCTGGATGACTCTACCTACGGGTGCAGGTTCTGAAAGCAAGTAAGAAAACCCCGTTATCACATGATAGATGAGTACTGTGACTCATTTCCTCTGCCAAGAAGGTTCTGTGTGTGTGTGTGTATATGCATGTGTGTGTCTGTGTGTGTCATTCTGTCTTAAAACATGATAACTTGAAAAGTTCAGAATGAATTTTGATAAAACTTTGGGGGTGGAGGGAGTGACATCATATTTGGCTGACATCCACCGAGGTCTTCAAGCTCCACTAATGATTTTGTTGGTTTAAAAACTGACAAAACCTTCTAACTTGAACTGTCATTCACACACGTTTGGTGTGTATTGATAATATACAGACAGTACTGTATAGATGCTGCTTACCTTCTTCCTGAGAGTGTTTATGTTATATGGTGACTATAAATATGACATTATTACCTGATCTTCAAACGTTCTTAAAATGTCTTTAAAATTCTGATTAACATTTAGGAAATGATGCTGGGGCTCACGTCTGCATCCAAATGTCACCTTTGACCTCTACTATTCCCTTTAAAGTAAATACTGCCCACAGAGGCTTAACCTCGCGCTCTCCAAGCAGGTTTAAGTGTTTTTAGTCTCAAAGTGATAATCAGCATGTACCCACATCATTTTTCTCAATTCAAAAGTTTCGTAAATGTGAAAACAAAACAACAAAAACTGTAACATTATAATCCCTCAGAATGTGTCTTCTGTGGGAGGTTTTTGAAATCAGAGCTTGATGGATGTTGTAAAAACTTTCTGTGTGGCTTCCAGCTTTTGAACTGGGATTGTAAAACTCCCTGCCTCTAACTACTTAAAGACTGACATAAGCAGCAGGACTGAGATTTCATTAAACCCAGCCTCAGTTGTCTCACCAATGTGCTTGCTTTCTTTTCTCCAACACTGTCACGCTTGTCTCAATTGTCAGTTTAAATCCGTCCAATGAATAGGTCCAATAAACTAGACCTGCTCAACCCTTTGAAGCTGAGGAGCTAATCTGCAAAGATTGTAAATCACCGCTGGCCCAAATCTGGCCTGACATCAGGTTGCTGTGGAAATGATGATGGTTCCCTCTGGCAGAGAACGAGAGGAAATAGTTGGGCTGCTTTTCAAGTGTGAGGCAGGACGGCCTTTACCGTCACAGCGGTGGTGAGAGTAAAGGCCGGTGCAAGCACAAGTCTGCAGTTTCTGTGCTGGATTTGAGAGCTCGTTGTAGTTGACATCAGCTTTGAACCCAGCCTATCATAGCGCTGTGTTTGTGTCGATGACCTGCAGGAACCTTTGCTGTCATCAGTCTGATGATTGGGGGCGTCGCTGTGAGGGAGGCACCAGATAGCATGTATATGAATATCAATGCTACTGGATCCAACGCATCTGATGCCATCAACGTGGAGCTTCGTGATAAGAGCAGGGTCCAGGTGGCCGTGATGGTCACAACCCTGGCGGGACTCATCCAGGTCAGCCTCCCACCTACAGAGCAGCCGTGGCTAATCTCACTGTTTATCCAAAGCAGCAGCAGCATGTATGAATCACTGTTGATGTGTCAACTCGATTTTAAATGTTTCTGTATGAAACATTGTTTTTCAAAAACAGAATGATCCCCTCTTCTTTTGCATTCCTTTCAGATTGTTTTAGGTCTTCTCAGGTTTGGCTTTGTAGCAATCTACCTCACCGAGCCCCTGGTGCGAGGCTTTACCACCGCAGCATCCATGCACGTCGTCATCTCCCAACTGAAGTACTTGCTGGGGGTGGAAACGCAGCGATATTCTGGGTTTCTCTCTGCTATTTATGTGAGTTTTGAGAGGCCCGGCCTTTCTCCGTCCCAGTATGGTCAATGAATCGCTAACACTTACCTTTCTGTCACTACAGAGTGTCAAAGCAGTACTCAGCAGAATCACCAGCACCAATATTGCCACTTTCCTTCTGGGGCTCGGGTGCATCATCTTCCTTTATGTGATCAAAGTTCTCAATGAGCGCTTCAAGAAGAAGCTGCCCATTCCCATTCCTGGAGAGATCATTGTGGTCATTGTGTCTACCAGCATCTCTTATGGTTTGTCGTTGTCAAAGGAATACAAGGTCCATGTAGTTGGAAACATACCAACAGGGTAGGCTGCACACACTGTAGATTTGTTTAAGTGTCTTTTGGTTTAAGCTCCTGTTCTGTGCACGTATGTGACAGAGGTATACAGATGTTGTCTTATTGGTTACAGGCTTCGCCCTCCTGCTGCCCCAAACATCTCGTTGTTGCCCAATTTGGTCACAGATTCTTTTGCTATAGCAATTGTAGGATTCTCCATGGATGTCTCGCTGGCCAAGATCTTTGCCCTGAAACATGGCTACAGTGTGGATGGCAACCAGGTGAGTGTGTCCACGGGGTGAGCTGCTGATGAGCTGCTGGTACTGTGTGTGGCTCTAAATGTTTGGTTAGAAACCTGGATGATGGGACGTCCTCTAGATGTTTGTTGCAAATCTTGTAAAGTTATATTTTTATTCTGCACGCTGATATTGGAAATGCTGCTCACAAAAAGGTTCATTGTTCCAATTTGTTGGAACTTGTTCATTTCATCCACGTCCCCCCCCCCCCGCACACACACAGAATCTGACAAAACCCAAAACAAACATACTTTTCAAATCTTTATTCAGCACAGTCTTCACTGTGCAGCCTGGAAAAGCAAGTAGACTGCTTGAATTCAAGTAAGTTGGAGAACAACAGCCTCCATGTTTTTGTGTAGCTGCAAACATTCCTCCTACAAAGCTGTGTCATCTCATCTCTTAGTGTTACGTGTAAGCATATCCTTGATTTAATAAAGACATCAACTGTTTGTGTTGTTAGTTTAGTCAGATTGAGTTTATCTATAAAATTTTAGAACTCGGTGAAGCAAAACTCCCGTGCTCAATAAGTGCGATCATCATTTGTTGTTGTTGTCTTTATCCTGTCTTCCTTCTCTCACCCAAACCAGTCACAGCAGACGGCCCCGCCCCTCCCTGAGCCTGGTTCTGCCAGGTCTACCTTACAAAATAAAGCACCTTGAGGTCACTGTTGTTGTGATTTGGTGCTGTATGAATAGCACTGAGTTGTCTGTAGCATTGTATAGTTGCCTGACTGTACTGTTTGTTTAAGACTGAACAAAGTGTTTCCTCCAGGCGTGTACGCTCCATCTGCACTTGAACAGTGTAACTTTTTTTATTCATTTACTTCTTTTTTTTTTAACCGACACATAAATGCAGGTCACGTGATTAAGGACAAACAACCCTGAACTTTTCAAACTCCTGACAGAGGAGGATGCAGTGATGCAGTTTGTTGATGTGGTTTTGTCGCATTTAGCAAAGCACGACTGTGGAAAATATACGGGTTGCATTTTCCTGAAATTGTCCAAAGCTCACGTGTGAAAATGTTGTTGCAGAAGGACTTTCCTTTCTTTTTGAAGCTCAATGTTTTCAGAGTTTTCCTCCACGTGTCCACTTTCAGGAGCTCATTGCCCTCGGTCTGTGTAACTTCATCAGCTCTTTCTTCCAAACGTTTGCCGTCACCTGCTCCATGTCGAGGAGCCTGGTCCAGGAGAGCACAGGAGGGAAAACACAGGTGACACACACCAACTACAGGAATGATTACACTATCTAAATTGGTGCTGTAAAGCTGTTGTTAGAGTGAGAGAGGTGTGTTGATGGAGTTATTGCTTTTTATGTGTGTGCTTTAGATTGCAGGGCTCCTGGCGTCGCTGCTGGTGCTGGTGGTGGTGGTGGCCATCGGCTTTGTCTTCGAGCCGCTCCCTCAGGTGAGTCCCTGTCTGATGTTTGGGCGTTACATGTGAGACTGTACACACCTAAATGTTTTTCTTTGGCTCTCATGTTTGCTTGTGTTTCTCAGACTGCGCTGGCTGCCATCATCATGGTCAACCTAATAGGGATGTTCAAGCAGTTCAGAGACATTCCCAGTCTGTGGAGGACCAGCAAGATTGAACTGGTCAGTCTTTAAAACCAAGCTTAGCTGACTTAGAGTGCACCGTTGTTCTGAGAGGTGTTTTTTGTGAACCTGAGTGAATACACAGTGGAGAAGCTCAACTTTATGCAGAAAGCGTGACTATAATGGACAGGAGTGGAAACGATCAGATAAATGCACGTTGTCTGAAGACATTTGCATATGTAAAAACTGCTTTGTGGTCTTGCAAAACACTTTCTCTTCATGCTAGTTTCATGATACTTTCTTTTTTGTCCTCTCAGGCCATCTGGGTGATTGCCTTCATCGCTTCTGTGCTGCTGGGATTGGACTACGGCCTCCTGGTGGCCGTCACATTCGCCATATTAACAGTCATATACAGGACACAGAGGTAATGATACGAAGCAGCGAGAATATGTGTTTTTACTTGAACTGAAGCTTAAAGGCAGCTGTGAGAGTTTTCAAAGTGATTTGACGAGCAGGTTTGATTTGTGCTCCGAGCTGTTTTCTTTCTCTTCCAGCCCTAAAAGTTCCATCCTGGGCCACGTCGCTAACACGGGGCTCTACTGTGACGTCGACGAGTATGAAGAGGTAAATGTGTGAGAAGAGGAACCTGCTCTGTGTGAAGGCAGGAAAAACATCCACACTGACCAAAACTGCTGTTTGTGTTCTCAGGCGGCTGAATATGAGGGGATTAAGATTTTCCACTCCAACTCTTCAATCTACTTTGCTAACAGTGACCTGTATGTGAACAGCCTCAAGGAGAAGGTAGTACTGTGTTTGTATGTAAGCAGAGACAAACAGAAACCCCTTTTGTGGGGGAAATATGTGAAACACTTATTATCACTGGGTCTTAACTGGCTCAGTCTGAGAGGAGCAGCGTGAGCGTGTAATTATCTGGTGGTAGATGTGAGCAGAGCTCTACTTTGAGATGAGCAGGAAGTCCGTTTGCTTGTGATTTAACTGTCTTGGCTACAAATGAAGGTTTCCAGTTGTAGCTGTAGCCTGTTCACGTTACAGCTGAACCTTCACACAGTTCAGTGAAAAAGTTTCTACCTTTGTCATTTCTGCTTTTTATGTGTTCAAATAATTAACAGTAAAAAAACATTTTAAACTTTACTGTGTGTATTGAAACAAAGGTTTATTTAGTGTCTAAGCACCAAGTGGGAAATATTCCCAGCCTCTTCCAGTCTTAACCTAAGGAGTTAGTGCTTTACCAGCAACAACTGATTCCTAGGGATCAGTCTGTGTTGCTACTGTGGTGGCATGTTGAGTCCTTAAAGGGTAAAAAAAGTCCCGCTGTAAGATCATGGATTTAGCTCAGTGTTTACTAGTCACAGCCATACCTGATTGCATCAATAACACAAAGAGACCTGCGCTACAAGAGCTCAAAAAGCAACACATGGTGCCACAATCAGCTGCAAAGGGTAACAGAGTCATTACTTTACTGCTTCAGAGCCTGGACAGTTGATGGAACTATGAATTCTGGGTAATTACTTTTTCACCTAGGTGCAGGTTTGGATAGCTTGTGTTGGTTAAACAATGAAATCACACCTTGAAAACTGCATTTTGCATTTACTGAGGTTATCTTTGTGCAAGATTAACATTTGTTTTGTGACAAATCAGGAGAAGCACAAATATTACTGAAAGCAGTTGATCATGTGCTTCATGCTTATTGTGTTCACAATGTTAAGTTTAAAAGTAAAGACGTCAATATATGTTTGTTTTGTAAAACATTATTTCAGTTCTCATTTTTGTTTTTAATATTCAATTCAATTCAACTTTATTTACACAGCACCAAATCACAACAACAGTCGCCTCAAGGCGCTTTATACTGTAAAGTCGACCCTACAATAATACATACAGAGAAAAACCCAACAGTCACATGACCCCCTATGAGCAAGCACTCTGGCGACAGTGGGAAGGAAAAATTCCCTTTTAACAGGAAGAAACCTCCGGCAGAACCAGGCTCAGGGAGGGGCGGGGCCATCTGCTGTGATTGGTTGGGGTGAGAGAAGGAAGACAGGATAAAGACATGCTGTGGAAGAGAGACAGAGATTAATAACAAGTGTATTATGTAATGTAAAATGAATAATTATCAGAAAAAACTTTTGTTTTTATTCAGGTTGAATTTTTTTATGTTGGATTTTAAGATTTATTTTTACACAGTTGATTATGAGAATCGCGAAAATAAGACGTGAGGTAATGGTAGAGGTAAACGAGTGAGGAAGAATGAAGTGCTGAGTTGGATGTTAACAGCTCTGTTTTAATTATGTTGATCTTTACAGACGGGGCTAAACCCTGAACACTTACAAGCTGCTCGGAAAGCCCAAAAAAAACAAAAGGAGAAGGCGAACAGCAATCAGTCGTCTCCGCTGAAAATCTGTGCCAAGGTGAGTCACTGTTTTTCTTTTCTTGTCTATCCAATCTGTGAGCTTTGTTAACAGGTTAAATACAGGTTAAATACACACTCGTGTGTGTGTGTGTGTATATATAATATGTTTTGGTGTGCTACTTTGTTTCTAGTACAAGGATGAGGCAGTGACTCATGAAGTTTTGCCCCAGGGCCACGTGGCGGTGGCGGAGGATCAGAAGAACGGCCAGTTTGGCGACAGACATGGCGACTCAGCCTCAGAGGAGGCGGTCTTCCTTGAGCCTTTCAGCACAGTCCACTCCATTATCCTGGACTGGACGTCTGCAACTTTTATCGACTCAGTGGGAGCTAAAGCCATCAGACAGGTTCTGGCCCTTTTTCCAGTGCTGCACTGCACAGGAGCACCAGCTGCATGCATATTTTCACTGAACTCCAGTGACTGTTTTATGGTGTAGAGCTCAAATACTAAAAACTAATATCTGTTTGTGCAGGTAATTAAAGAGTATGCCACCGTAGATGTCCGGGTGGTCATAGCTGGCTGCAACAGTAAGTGATTCAAGATTATTTATTTGTCACACACATAGTTATACAAGTACAACACGCAGTGAAATGTATCCTGACACACCTCAACTGTGCAAAAGGGGAGAGAACAACATCATATACTTTATTAAGACTTTTCATTTTTATTAGGTCTGATAATATCTGTACAGATTTTCTGTTTTATATGCACTACCTAAGAAAACGCTATAGAAATTAAAACCCATCCATCCATCCGCTTATCCTTACAAATAGCTGTGGGGACTATTTGTGGACCGTGATATGTTCAAGAAACCAGTTTAAGAGGATTGGTATGGTGGCCCTGAGAGGTCAAACGGACTGCAACTTAAGAAAACACCAGCAATGAGAAAAACCCTGCAAAAGCACACAAAACACAATGGAAATAGGAAAAAATAGGAACCAAAATATGCTAAGAATTGTGCTGGGAGACACTTAAAAGAAGTGGAGGATCTATTGGTTTTGTAAGGAAAGAAAAGATGAGAGGTAAGTGTGTTAGCCTACTAACTATTAGCCTAAAAATCGTCATCAGTATTATATGAATCATGATAAAACACGCCTACCATGTTTTGGGTTATTGCAATTGGTCCGTCGGGTTATTGTCTCCCCAGAAACACTTCCCTTGTGCTTTTGGAAATCTGTGTTTTCCTATTTCTGTGGTGTTTTGTGTGCTTTTGCAGCGTTTTTCTTGTTGCTGGTGTTTTCTTAAGTTGCAGTCCATTTGGCCTCTCAGGGCCACCGTAGATTACACATCGTCCTGCAGGAGTTGGGTACACTGTGGTCAGAAAGGCATGGACGTGGAAATATCCCTCACACTGTAGCTCCACTAAGCCACTGATTCAAGGCAGGAGGAATCCATGCTGTTATAATGATCAAGATTACTCAGACAAGGCAAAGCCTGTGCATGCTGCAACCTCAGGTTCTTGTTTGTAGCTGGATGATGTGGCGCCCCTGTGGTCTGATGCTGCTGTAGCCCATTTGCTTTCCAACATGAGGTGCATTCAGAGAAGCTCTTCGGTGCTCTTTGGTGGTAAGAGTGACTCAAATAACCACTTGTTACCTTCCCATCACTCTCATCACAATTTTTCTCTGACATCAACGAGGCATCTTCTCTCAGAGAACTGCTGTTATGTTCTCTTGTTCAGACCATCCTCTGTAAACCTCAGAGATGATCCTGACCAGCACATCTGGCATCTACAGTCATGCCATGTTCATTCTGATGCTCGCCTTGAACTCCAGTTGGTGTCTGCATCGAGCCTCTGTCATGTGATTGGCTGATTTTGATGTTTGCATGAATGAGAACATGATAAGGTCTGTAAGTGGAGATGACAAGTTCCACACACTGAGATCCAGTGGGATCATAATGTAAAAGATGGATGGAAACAGGCAGCAAGCTTTATGACAGAACTCTGTTGATATGAAAGTTTTGGTTTGAATGATTAAGCTTGTGGGTCCTGACAGACTGAATCACAGGCTGTGTTTGTACTGGCAGCAAAGACTAAAGCCAGTGTTATTCCTGCAGTAACAAACAGGACACTCCTGTTCTGCATGGGATTTGGGACTGAAAATGAGAAGATATCATTTGGAACCAAATGGTAAACATGATGTCACACAATATATTTACAGTTCACTTTCAGTTTATTGCCTCATGAGCGCTCAGGGATGTTTTCAGAGTGGCAGCTAGCCAGAAGAAGGCAGGGATGAAGCTGCAGCGGCTCGTTTCAGACTAACAAAGCTGCTGTCGAGTGCAGTCCAAGAAATGAACACAGCAGGTTGCTTTAAACAGTGGTCCTGAAAAGTTTCCCTTGTGTGCCCTGTAAATGGAACAAAGGTATCACTGCAGGAACGCCTCAGTGTCTGCACTGAACGTTTATTAGCCCTGCTGCAGTGAGTCTTTCCTTCACAAAGTCTGTTGTCATTGATGTAAATACTGAGCCTGCTGCATGTTTCTCTGCAGGAAACCTGCTGGCTGAACTGGACACCTTGAAGTTCTTCACTAAGGACCTGACCACAGACATCCTGTTCCCCACCGTCCACGACGCCGTGCTCCACTGTCAGCACTCAAACTCTCACCCGTCTGTGGCTGCGGTCAGCGACATGACCTGAGAGGATGCAACGTAACTGAGAACAAGTCACAGGAATGGGACGTTGTGGCACTCTCACAACCTCGCTGTGAACTTGTTTTCAGCGGAAATATCAGTGTTTTTCACACTCACAGTGCACTTAAAGAATCTCGTAGCCTTGTTAAAGTTCCAAAGCAGCAAGAACATTGCTTTAATCAGAACCTTCAGAATGTGGTGTCCATCTATAGCCTGATTTCTCTACAGTGTTGACGTTGCACTTTAGTCATGTTGTAGTTCTCACTGTTTGCTGAAGTACTTTTTAAAGCTGCAGCTTTGTCTACATGATAATGTTAGCAGGTACTTTTGGAAGCCTTGTGTTGTAAACGTAATACTGACCACCTCATTATCACGCTGGTACCAAAGTGTTACCTATAATCTGTCGATATGAGTTTTTTGATTCTGATCTGGAATGACCTTTCTGGTCTGTTTGGAGTGTCATGTTGCTGTTACTGTACATGTGCATTGGTATATGACTCAGAGTACTACATAAATGCAGTGGATAGCTTTAATTGTGCTGTTAGTGAACGACACAGGAGGCCTTTCAAGCTCCCCTGTGCTTATTTTGTTAAACACTGAAACTCAAATCTGGAATAACTTTTATTTTTTAGTGAACAAGAATAACAACAACAACAAAATCCTTTTGACTGTTTCTTTTGACAAAGCCAAATCAGACACACAAGCACACACTCAGTTGTAGGTCATGTATCTGGGGGTGGCGCTGAACTTGGCGTACGATTTGATGACCTTGTTAACGGCTTCCAGGAAATCTTTCTCTGTGGCGATCTTCCTGCGGGCCCTGATGGCAAACATTCCCGCCTCAGTGCACACGCTGCGGATCTCGGCACCTGAAAGGAAACACCCGATATAAGAGTGCTCAGATTTTCAGTCTAGAGCTGAAAAACTATTAAACCTGCATGTAGACTACCTTTATCTCACGCTGTCAAGCCATTCAAAACAGTTTGTTTGACTTGGCTGAAATACAGGATCGTGTTAAAGGACAGCCGAGACCTGCTTCAGACTCTCATCTACTTTAACATAACATACTTCCAAATTTATAAAAGACAAACCTTTCCAAGTAACAGGTTGCCCCCGTGTGGTCATACATCAGTACTACACTAATAAGTCTGAACTCTTCTAAACTAACAAGGAGTCGACAAACAAATCGGAAAAGTACTGGAAGCCACTCAGGGAAAGCAAGTAGTTTACGGCAGCGGTCCCCAACTTTTTATTTATTTATGTCCGACAATATTTTCACAGACCGGCCTTTATGGTGTCGCGGATCAATACAACAAAATAAAACCAGTACCGGTACCAAAGACCCAGGGAAACTGAGTTAACGATAAAAACCCTGAAAACCATAAATTTCACACCGAGCCTCAACTCTTACGGCCCGGTACCGGTCCGTGGTTTGGAGACCGCTGGTTTAGTGTCTCTGTGACAACGGCATTGTGAAGGAAAGGACAACTGATGTATGCCACACCCACACGAGCAGGAAACACTAAAAAAGATAAAGAAGCAGCTGAGGGAGACTGTGACATGACAGGAAGTGACGTCTGCTCTGCAGTCTTACCGGTGCTGTTGGGACAGAGGCGAGCCAGCAGCTCAAAGCGAATGTCTCTCTCCACACTCATAGAGCGGGCATGGATCTTGAAGATGTGGGTGCGACCCTGCAACAGGGGTTTTAAAGATGGTTGAATTGGACAGAACTACATCAGAAAAGTGTAACAATCCAACTGGAAACTAACCTCAAGGTCAGGCAGGCTGAATTCAATCTTCCTATCCAGACGTCCGGGCCTCATCAGGGCCGGGTCCAGCGTGTCCGGCCTGTTGGTGGCCATCAGCACTTTGATGTTGCCTCGAGGGTCGAAACCATCCAGCTGATTGATGAGCTCCAGCATGGTCCTTTGGACCTCGTTGTCTCCACCGGCACCGTCATCAAAACGAGCACCTGGCAGGTTCAGAGGGTTACACGCTCACACTCAGAATTGATTTTTCTTCACACTGGATTAAAAGGACTGCTGCACGTTACATACAAGTAATGTAAATATGAGACTAACCTCCAATAGCATCAATTTCATCAAAGAAGATCAGACAGGCCTTTTTGGTCCTGGCCATCTCAAAGAGCTCACGCACCATCCTGGCTCCCTGTGAACGAGTTCAGGAAAAGTCAGAGCAGACGTTTACGTGAATCAACCTTCCTGATCTAAACTGCAGCTAATCTTTCTTTTCGTGAGCGCACCTCTCCCACGTATTTCTGCACCAGCTCAGAGCCGATGACTCTGATGAAGCAGGCGTCTGTTCTGTTGGCCACAGCCCGGGCACACAGGGTCTTTCCGGTACCGGGGGGCCCGAATAGCAGCACACCTTTAGGAGGCTCGATTCCCAGATTGACAAACCTCTCAGGCTGGTGAGAAGAAAAAGACGACAAGTGAGCTTCCATGTGCAGAAGACAGTTGCTTCACTCATGCCTCAGTGGTGGTTCTAACTTTGGAACACTCACATGGAGCAGCGGAGTTTCGACCACCTCTCTCAGCTTCTCTATCTGCTCCTTGCATCCACCAACATCACTGTAGGTCACATCAGGCTTCTCTTCCACCTAAAGCAAGTGGGCAAAGGAGTTATCACATGCAAGCAGACAGATAACCAAACAATCACAAAGTATTCCTCGCCTCCTAACCTGCATCATGGTGACAGTGGGGTCGATTTTCGGAGGCAGAGGAATGTGGATCTGATACTTGTTTCTGTCAACCCTGGAAAAACAGACAGGACACTAAACTTAGCTTACAGCTGACGGAACCTTCTGGAAACTATGTAACACATTTAAATCATGCTTCTGCCTCACCCCACTCTCATGCCCTCCTCGATGTCAGTTGGAGCCACCTGGTCACTCAGGTCCACCACAAACTTGGCAAATTGTTTGACGTTGATGATGTATTTGGGATCCTCAGAGTCTGCATTGATGATCTTTGTGCATCTTTCAGAAAAAAATAAAGAATCATGAAGCTACATAATGGAAATGCTGTGGAAGGAAGTAGGAAAGCTAAGAAAATTCATGTCGGATTGACAGGAATGTTCCTCGAAACATCCCACAGGGAAGATCAGCGATATAACACCACACTTTACATTTTGGTGATGTTAAAGTTAAACATTTACCTTGCTACCTGCAGCGGCTGCTCGCTCTGCAGTGTCTGCTTGTCAGCAGCTAGATCCCAGAGAGCGGGTGGAGCCAGGCCTGTGTCAGACTCCTTGATGCCTGTGCAATTAAAAAAACAAATCAGACACAAAGCATCTTGTGCAGCATTCCAAAGAACCAAAACCGTCCATATATACTCCTCTGATAAAGCTGGACAATCATTCCAAATTTAAGACGATCCATTTTCAACAGCAATGCTGCCCTTACCATTTTTTGGAGTTAAAGTCAACTAGACATGTCTTTTTTAAATCTAAACTGGCCCCATAGCAGTGGGTTGTGGTGGAAAAGGTGATCTCTCTTTGTGTGTTACCTTAGCCCAGAGTACTGGGTGGCCAGGAAAGGCCAGCTAGACAGCTGCATCTAAAGTAACAGGCCATGCAAGCACCAAATAATTAAGTGAGGGGTGAAAATACACGAGGTTTAACTGGCACTTAATGAAACTTGTCCAAATGTATTTGTATAGTGCAACAGTGCTATTGAGTCCTGTGTATGTTGCAAGATAATCACTTAACATGCACAGGACAATGCAGCTGCAGTTATCATCAAGTCTGTAACTTTTGTATCGTTTCTGGATGTGACAAAATTCATTCAGGATTTTTAGTCCAGAAGCCTTTTCTGATTTGCATCTCCTGCTGGAATCAACCAGCGACCTTTCGCTTGTCAGCTAATGTGTAAACCACTTCTATAGAGCTACCAAATACTTCCTGTACTACTGTTGGTTGTTAGAAATGAAACTGAGAATATCTGAATACGTTTGAAAATTGTAATGGTGAATTCCAAGTAAAGAAAATCTAAGAAAGCCGGAGTAAAACCCCTGATTTTGACGCAGTACTTGAAATTTGGTCAGACACAAGTGGCTTCTGGAAATTTCGGAGGTTTAGAAAGTTAATTCGGCAAATGAGCTTTTCCAATAAATTACGTTTTGTTGCTTATGACCGCTTTTAAACAATCAACAAGTCGAGTAAGAAGCTTACTGAGAACTCTACATCTTACTGCCCTGCTGTGGCACAAATGTACTTCTGGATTCGTCGCTCACCCGTCAGCTCATTTATCTTCTTGAGCAGCTGCTGTATGTCATCTTCCACTTGTTTGATCTGTCTGGAATAGGTACTCTGACCCTGGTGGTGAACAGCAAACAACACATTCACTCACTGTGGAATCACTTCCATTTCCTTGACCCTTGCTTGGTGCTGTGGTTTTGTTTGAAATCCATACTTACATATGTTTTGAGCAGAGCGATGTCCCCTTCATCCAAAGCTTTAAAAAAGAATCACAATCACATGAATGCGCGTGCACTCTGTCACCGTCGTCGGACTGAGCGATGCAGTATATACAAGACTTTTTATTCCACCGTAAACAGATCATATTTATAACAACATGGTAGCAAATACATTCACCAACTGTTTTCAACGAGCTAAGCTAACATTAGCCATGTTGCTAGCTGATATCGACGCTTCTTTTCGGGAAATAGTATCCATGTTTTAAATAAACTATTTTAGATATACCTCTAATAGGGGAGTCATCCTTCTCCTCTTCTTTAATCTTCCTTTGGTCGTCTCCCAAATAGTCCGGCATGTCTAATGTGTGAACAAACTGTTTAGTCGCGAACAATCGGGACTGCTAAACTCTACAATTACACAGCAGCTTTAGGCTTCCGCCGCTATGCGCCACTTACCGGAACACACAAGCGGGAATTGTATTGAGGATGTACCAGCTTCATGGTTTTTAAAAAAAAAAAAAAAAAAAAAATTATTATCATGGTGGTCTGTTGGGGGGTACAGAAATCTTGTGCGTATCATTTTTACTTCATAATTATTAGAGAAATTGTGTGACATGTTTAGCTAGCGGGGCCAGGTTTTAAGCTACAGATAAAACAAAGACGGCGGAACTACAAGTGACGAGGCGCGATGATACACCCGGAGGGTTTAGCGGTGTGACAGCAGAGCTCGTTCTCGGATTGGCAGTGGCGAAAGGAGGCCCATGTGGTAGAGAGCGGGCCATAGACTGTAGCACTTTCTGAAGGTCTCACTTGATTATTTGGGCATCTGAATGTTCGCGTAACCTGCTTTGAAAATGCTGCTGGAAGCGTCGGATGGGGGTGAAACGGTTGTCTACAGAGCAGCTGCCGGTAAGCACTGAAGGAGGTCAGAGAAAGGCAGCTAGTTAAGCAGCCTTTACACACTGACTGCTGCCCTGCTTGTTAGCATGCAGCTAAACAGCGCACACAGCAGGCTAACATTACCGGCTAATTTGAATCTTAGTAAAGTCTCTGCGTTTTTAGTAGTTAGCCGTGTTGTGTCTCGGGTTATCCAAACGGCGTTTGTCGCCGGGTTCACTCGCAGCCGCCAGAGCTTCTCACCAGCTTCACCGGCTAGTTGGCTTCTTATTATTAATGACAGACTAGTTTGGAATTTCACAGCCTTTCATGTGGAGTCATTACCTGGCTGTTACGTAAGGGCTGAACACCTGTGACTCTGACAGGAGTAAATTGAAGACACATGCAGCACTGTTACTGACTGACGGCTGTTAAACTGTGACAGTGTCGCGGCACAGTCTGTCACATGTCAGGGCTGATTTATCTCCACACCCGTTCCAGTCCAATAATAATGCATTTTATATTTTTGTAGCTTTAAAATGACAAAGCAAGAGAGACGCAACATGTTCAGAGTCAGTCCTTGGGACCGCTTCCTTTGGGACCTCTCTCAGCTGTGGGAGTTCTTGTTTGGAGGATCCTGAGTTGTTTAGTGAGACTTTCCACCATGTTTGGGTCAGTGATGGTTGTGACACATGCACTGAGCTTGGTGCTTGGTGGAATGAAGTATGTTGTTCTTCAGTTCTTCAATAACCATAGGACTGTTCCCACCACAAACACATGACCCTATACTGTGTTCTCTGCATCGGTTCCATTTTTGCACTGATCACCTGCATTCATGTATATACCAATCTGCTCAGCACTTTTAATTTTTATTTATGTGTTTGTCTTACAGTATGTTTCGCACTAAGTACTGCAGCAATTTCCTAATGTTGTAACATTTGGCAATAAAACCCTTTCTGATTCTGAGCATAGTCTGCTTAGTCTCTCTGAAGCTCTTTCCTGCCAAACAGCCTTTTAGTTTCCCAGCTGTCAACCATAGACTGTACATAAAAGACAGCCATAGCTGCCAGGGCCCTCCACCTTGGAGTCTTTCTGATGTAAAGCTTTGAAATGTGCAAACCTTTGCAAATGCTTTAGCCCTGACATGCTAATTAACGCCTGAGGCTTTGGTAAAAATCTCTTGCAGTGTTGAAGTTTGTGTACGTGTCGTTCCCTCTTCAGTCTAAAATCGTTTAAAACAAATTGATACATAAATCCATGCTGTGTTTTGGAGATCACTCGATTTTCTACTCTATTATTTGCAGTTTTTTCTTCAGTGTAAAACAAAACTTCAAGTGCAGATGGTTCCAAAGGGCTGACTTAGTTTCCTCTGACTGTACGAGCAGGTTCGATTTCTTAGTGTGAGAAAACATCTTAGGTGATGAGTAATGAGTCAAAGTACTGAAACACTTAGTTTTACAAAGATGTTTAATTTACCAAAATGTCTCTTCCTCCTTATAGCCTCTGCACAGGTTCAGGTGGAGCCTGTGGGTCGGTGGTTTGAGGCCTACATAAGGAGGAGAAACAGGAATGTGTCGTCTTCCTTCCAGGAGCTGGAGGAAGAGGAGGAGTCCTCAGAAGAGTCGGCAGATGAGGAGTTTCAGCTGGAGGAGTACTCCATGCTCCGAAAACTTGATCCTAAAGACTGGAAGGTATGTGAGACTAGATCTCAGCTGTTTGTAAAGAGATCCCTGCTTTGACCCTGACTGACTGACACGCTGCACAGGCGTGCTTTAATGACGCCTGAGTCGATGATAATTCACGTTAGCAACCTCTGCTTTGTTTTTCCTGGTGTGTTTTCAAGTGTTTGAATAAGTTAACTGTGTTGTGCTTGCTTGCCCTGAATCCAAAGTCTTTCCAAACAGAGGAAAATAATCCGCTTTGATGGATGAGCTCTTCACTTTCTGCTGTGCCAGGGCTTTGTTGTACACCAGGCACACGCAGCACGTCATCAGGCGGCGATCAGGGCGTACTGGACTTGTTTTGCCTCGTTCTCTTAGCGGAGCATGCATTTTCAGTGTCGTTCGATCGTATTCATTTAATTGTCTGAGATTAAAATGTGATTCATCGTGAAGTCCTCTGAGTCCCGTTTCTAAAACACACAATTATCCATTTCAAGCTTTTCAGGGACTCTGGTTGTGTTTTTCAGTCTGACCTGACATGTCAACGTTTACGGTGCCGTGTGCTTAGAGCACAGTAGTGCATCTAATCTGTTTGCTGTAAGTCATAGAACATTAATGATCTCATGGTGAGGTGTTAACACCTGTGCCAGTGACAGATTCTGCAGTCAGTGCAAATAAAACTTAAATAGATTCACCGCAGTAAGACGAAGCTGAAAACCCCAATCAGAGGTGAGGACAAAGTTCTGAAATGCCTCGCCAAACTTAAACGGTTTTCTATTGGTTCATTGCTACAAACTACAGTAAACACCTTCTGTAGTGAAATGTATTCCACTTAAAATAAGGCATGTATCACAAATAGAAGGGATACATGTGAAGGCGGGAGTTTTTCTTTTTTTCACTTTGACATTTAGAGTTTATCTAGAACGAAAAGGTCGTACGTGGATTGTAGAAGACGGCGCAGATGTAATGTTTTAACGTAAACTCATATTTACTGTATGATGTTGGATCATTTGAAGCAGTGATCTGATAACGGGTGTAACTGTCAGTGTTAACAGAAAGTCAGTGGAACAAGTATGGGACCCTGAGGGACTCCACAAACAGTTTTAGAGCTGTAATATTGTTGTTGAGCGTTTCTCACATGTGACACAGCATACTCTCCTGTAACCCTTCAGAATCAAGATCACTATGCTGTGCTTGGGCTTCCACACCTGAGGTACAAGGCGACACAGAAACAGATCAAAGCTGCCCGTAAGTATGTTTCCACCTCCACACGTGTTTCATGTTTCTGGTTTGTTCTAATGACGCAGTTTGATCCCAAGTCTCTGCCATTTATCCGTAGACAAATCGATTGTGCTGAAGCACCATCCTGACAAAAGGAAAGCTGCAGGAGAGCAGATTGTGGAAGGAGACAATGACTACTTCACCTGTATCACTAAAGGTACGCAGTGCTGCAACTAATCAACACAACACAGACATTGTTTCTGGAATCTCCTGAACTAACTGGCCCACCTGTTGAACCTCAGCTATGGAAATCTTGTCCGACCCTGTGAAGAGGAGAGCCTTCGACAGTGTAGATCCTACCTTCGACAATTCCATGCCTTCCAAGAGTGAAGGGAAAGAGAACTTTTTCGAGGTATTTGCTCCTGTTTTTGAGAGAAATGCCAGATGGTCTTCCAAGAAACATGTGCCCAAACTTGGAACTGTGGAGTCCTCTTTTGAAGAAGTGGATAATTTTTACTCTTTTTGGTAAGTGGAAGAGTGAGAGATACTCCTTTGAATTAAAAACAAGACAGTGTAATGGTTCATGATTTTCTTTTGGGTTAAAGGTACAACTTTGACTCCTGGAGGGAATTTTCATACTTGGATGAAGAGGAAAAGGAAAAGGCTGAATGGTAAGCTCCCGTCTGCCCCAATGAAGCACGTGTTATCCCTCTGTCGTCTAACATGTTTACTCTCCCCCCTTGTAGTCGTGATGAGAGGAGATGGATTGAAAAGCAGAACCGAGCTTCGAGGGCTCAAAGGAAGAAGGAGGAGATGAACAGAATACGAACACTAGTTGGTACAGTCACACACTTCATTAGCAACACAAAGCCCTGAAGTATTGAGCAAATAGCTCCTCCATGTACAGAGATGGTCTGTAAAAAGTGACTGCAGTGCGACTCATCGTCCGTAATGCTTCACTGCAGATACTGCCTACGGCTGCGACCCTAGAATAAAGAAATTCAAAGAAGAAGAAAAGGCCAGGAAGGAGTCTGAGAAGAAAGCCAAAGCTGAGGCCAAGAAGAGAGAGCAGGAAGAGAAGGAGAGGGTAGGTGTCACTCTCACAGCGGTGAAAGGTCGATTGGCCTAAAGGTGTGTGACTGTTACGTCCAAAGGTAAAGCTAGCGGCATAGAAATCGTCTGATTTGGTTCGTGCTGTTAGCTGGGACATTCGTGTTACATTAGCTGGTCCTCTGGTTTTTGAACAATCCATGCTGAGATTATTCCTGCTAGTGCAGACGTGACAAAGAGAAAATACAACAATAAATAAAGGAGCTGTTACTGCAGGACAGATGTTCACACAGACATCACTTTCCTGTCCTGGTTTTCCTCTAAACCAGGGGTCCCCAATCCCAGTCCGCGAGGGCTGGCCGGTGTCCCTGCAGGTTTTAGATCTCACCCTGGGTCATCACACCCGAATCACATGATTAGTTCATTACCAGGCCTCTGGAGAACTTCAAGACATGTTGAGAAGGTAATTTATCCATTTAAATCAGCTGTGATGGATCAAGGACACATTTAAAACCTGCAGGGACACCGGCCCTCGTGGACTGAGACTGGGGACTCCTGCTCTAAACTTTGTTCAGGTGCTGTAGTTCCTCCATCCTCTCTGTGACCTGGATCACAAAGGAGCAGCTTAACTCGAAGCTGTTATGAAATTTAAAGAGTGGATAGTGTTCACTTCTATTTACCAAAATCTGAGCAGTGAACAGTGTTGGACAGTTTGGTTTTCTTATTGTCATGTTTGGACAAAAACACCACTCAGACTTTGACCCTTGGACGCACACTCAGTGCTTCACACTGTGGGTAATATACATATTTCCCAGCACGGAGTCAAAGAAGCTTCTTAAAGCTGCTCAGTTCATGCTGTGAGAAGATGCTGAGCTTCAGATGGTCACAGGCTCAGAGTTCTGCGTGTCTGACAGGCCCGGCGGGCGGAGCTGGAGGCAGCTCGACTGGCAAAGGAAAAGGAGGAAGAGGAAGCCAAGCAGGCCGCCCAGCAGGCCAAGAAAGAGAAGGAGATCCAGAAGAAGGCGATCAAGAAGGAGAGGCAGAAACTCAGGACCATGTGCAAGGTAAGATAATAAGATAAGATAAGATGGCCTTTATTAGTCCCACAGGTGGGAAATTTGTTTTGTTACAGCAAAAGTGCAAAGTTATGTAGCAGAAATTAGAAAACACTGGAATGCAATAAAATACAATAAAATAAAATAAAATACTATATACAATAGAATAAAATAGAATAGAATAATATATACAATAGAATAAAATAGAAATACAAATACTATATACAACTGAGTAGGAAAATACAAAAACACAACTTCGTCAGAAGAAGAATTGCACGTATAGCAGTCTTATTGCACATGTGTGGGTTTGTGTGTTTGATCAGCTGCAAAAGTCTTTATTGTGGAGTCTGACAGCAGTGGGGAGGAAAGACCTGCGAAATCTCTCCGTCCCACACCGTGGGTGCCGCAGTCTCCCACTGAAGGAGCTGCTCAGTGCCTTCACAGTCTCATGCATGGGGTGGGAGATGTTGTCCAACAGGGATGACAGCTTAGCCACCATTCTCCTGTCACTCACCACCTCCACTGGGTCCAGAGGGCATCCTAGAACAGAGCTGGCCCTTCGGATCAGCCTGTTCAGTCTCTTCCTGTCCCCAGCAGAGATGCTGCCCCCCCAGCAGACCACACCATAAAAGATGGCTGAGGCCACCACAGAGTCATAGAAGGTCTTCAGGAGTGGGCCCTCCACTCCAAACGACCTGAGTCTCCGAAGCAGGTACAGCCTGCTCTGCCCTTTCCTGTAGAGGGCGTCTGAGTTATGAGTCCAGTCCAGTTTGTTGTTCAGATGAACACCAAGGTACCTGTAGCTGTCCACAGCCTCGATGTCCATACCTTGGATGTTCAGTGGTTGCAGTGGAGGATGTTTGTGCCTGCGGAAGTCTACCACCAGCTCCTTGGTTTTACTGGCGTTGATCTGGAGGTAGTTCAGCTGGCACCAGTCCACAAAGTCCTGAGTCAGTCCTCTGTACTCCTTGTCGTCCCCATCAGTGATCAGGCCGACTATTGCAGAGTCATCAGAGAACTTCTGCAGGAAGCACTGGGTGGAGTTGTGGGAGAAGTCTGCAGTGTAGATGGTGAAGAGGAACGGAGCCAGAACCGTTCCCTGTGGGGCCCCCGTACTGCAGACGACCCTGTCCGACACACAGCCCTGAGTCCTCACATACTGTGGTCGGTCGGTGAGGTAGTCCAAAATCCAGGTAGTGAGGTGATGGTCCACTCCAGAGTTCTCCAGCTTGTCCTTCAGAACCGAGGGAAGAATGGTGTTGAAGGCACTGGAGAAATCAAAGAACATGATTCTCACAGTGCTCCCAGCGGTCTCCAGGTGAGCGAGGGAACGATGTAGGAGGTGAATGATGGCATCATCCGCTCCAATGCCAGGCTGATAGGCAAACTGAAGTGGGTCCAGTGATGAGCTCACAAGGCGCCGAAGCTGAGCCAGGACCAGCCGCTCCAGGGTCTTCATCAGGTGGGATGTCAGAGCCACCGGCCTGTAGCTGTTGAGGTCCTTGGGGCGTGAAGTCTTTGGCACTGGAACAACACAGGAGGTTTTCCAGAGCTGTGGGACTCTTCCCAGCCTCAGGCTCAGGTTGAAGAGGTGCTCCATCACACCACACAGTTGGTCCGCGCAGGACCTGACGACCCTCGAGCTGATGCCATCTGGACCCGCTGCCTTCTTGGCTTTAATCCTCCTCAGTTCCCTCCTAACCTGGGTGGTTGAGAGAGACAGGCTGGAGCCTTGTGTTGAGTGTGTATTGGATGCTGTTGTTGGGGGTGGGGAGGAGTGAGCAGGGTGAATAGAGGAGGTGTGAAGTGTCTGAGGTGTCAGAGGTGGAACAGCAGCAGTGGGGTGGGTGAGTCTGCAGCCGATGTTGGAGACTGCCTCATGGCTGAATCAAATCTGTTGAAGAAATGATTCAGTTCATTTGCCCACCTCACATCCCTCCCAGGCAGAGAGTTCTGATGTTTGTGGCCTGAGATGGTTCTGAGGCCTCTCCAGACTTCACCAACATTGTTTTGCTGAAGCTGGTTCTCCATCTTCTGCCTGTAGCTGTCCTTCCCATTCCTTATCAGTCCCCTAAGCTCTCTCTGCACCCTTTTCAACTCCTCTTTGTCTCTGGATTTGAAGGCCCTCCTCTTCTGCTTGAGGACAGCTTTAATTTCTGAAGTAATCCAGGGTTTGTTGTTGGAGAAACACCGTACAGTCCTGGTAGGTACGGTGTTATCCACACAGAAATTAATATAGTCAGTAATGCATGTAGTAAGGCTGTCGATGTCCTCTCCGTGGTCGTCACAGATCACCTCCCACACAGTCGACTCAAAACAATCCTTAAGAGCCTCCTCGCTCTCCTCCGACCATCTCTGCACTGTGCGGGTGGCTGGTGGCTCCCTGCGCACTAAGGGCTCATACACAGGGACAAGGTGCACCAGGTTGTGATCAGATCTGCCTAGGGGAGGGAGAGGTGATGAACTGTATGCCTCTTCTGCATTGGCATACAGTAAGTCCAGTGTTTTATTGTCTCTGGTTGGGCAGGTCACATACTGGGTGAAGGTGGGCAGTGTGGAGTCCAGTGAGGCATGATTGAAGTCCCCTGATATTATGAGAAGGGCTCTCGGAGATTGTGTTTGCAGTCTGCTGACCACAGAGTGGAGAGAGTCACAGGCTGCATCCGCGTTGGCCGAGGGGGGGACATACGCTGTTATCGCGATAACATGCGAGAATTCCCGGGGCAGGTAGTATGGACGCATGCTAACGGCTAACAGCTCAATGTCTCTGCTGCAGAGTTGTTCTTTTACAGTGATGTGCCCAGGGTTACACCATCTGTCATTCACAAACACTGCCAGTCCCCCTCCTTTCCTCTTACCGCTCTCTCTTGTCCTGTCCGCTCGCAGCATCTGGAATCCCGGTAGTGTCACGCTCGTGTCCGGAGTTAGCGGTGTTAGCCACGACTCCGTTAGCATCATGATGCTACATTGCCGGTACTCCCTCTGTGACCAGGTTAGCGACGTTAGCTCATCCATCTTATTGGGCAAAGATCGTACATTTCCAATAATTACAGAAGGAAGAGATGGTCGATAACGTCTCCTTCTCGGGCGACGGCGCTCCTTCCCAGCACGACACCCCCGTCTTTTCTTCCTCAGTTCACTGGGAATGTCGAGTCTGTCCGCCGGCAGTACCGCTGCGGGACGCAGCGCTAACAGCTGATCCCTACTGTAAACAAAGGATCCCTGCTCTGGGTCCCCAGACACGGGTGAAAAAATAGAAAAAAACTAAGAAAAACAACCAGAACTAGCACAAAACGGTAGAACATGGTTGCAGAGTCTAATTACTAATACGTTAGTTATAAAAATTACTAGAAGAAAAAAGATAAGAAGGAAAGAAACTCAGAATGAGCAGAGCTGCTGTAACAGGCTGCCGCACACGGGGGGCGCCGGAAGTGGCCCCCCGTGTGCGGCTACAGTGTCAGACATGTTTGCATGCTGCTGCTTGGTGTGTTATCACTATCTGATGCTGTTCCTCTCCACAGAACTGGAACTACTTTGCAGACAACGAGGCTGACAGTGTGAAAATGATGGAGGAAGTGGAGAAACTCTGTGACCGCCTGGAACTAACAAGGTACGAGTGAGTTTTAGCCAAATCACCGTCACCAAAGAGCGTGATGCTTTTTTCTTTTCGACTTTGAAGAAACAAACTGGATTCAGGTTTCCACCATGAGATGATCCTGGATGAGCGTAAAGCTGCTAATAATGTTGGTTACATTTAAACAGCTACCATATAAATGAAAGGAATCACCTGGGATATCATCCATGAAACATTGGGTCAGTTTTGCTCATCGGCAGCTGAAAGAGCCTGCTTCATTACAAGTGTGAAGAACTTTCTGGTTTGACACGATGTGCCAAACTACAGGCTTAAAAGTCTAAGATTTAGTGCAATTATTATTTCATAAAGCCTCAGCAGTGCATTTGATGAGATGTGACAGCATGTGTGTTGTTTCTTTCCAGCCTGCAGTCCCTCAATGAAGTGTTGTCCTCGGGATCTAAAGAGGAGAACAAGGCAGCAGTGGAAAAGCAGGTAAAGGAACCTTTTCTTTGTAGCGCCTCAGGTTTGAAGCCGGAGACCATCAGGAGCCAGCACATCTCTCAGTGGTCGACAAACATGTTGCTGCTTTTTCCTCAGGTGCAGGAGGTCAATGCTCAGCTGCAGAAGGAGAGGGAGGCTGAGATCCAGGCCAGGCAGGCGGCTCGCAGCTCTGAGCAGGCCAGCGGGGGAGCGGGCGGGGGGAAGGGCTGGAACGAAGAGGACCTCCAGCTGCTCATCAAAGCAGTGAACCTGTTCCCTGCTGGAACCAATGCCAGGTGAGCGCTCGGAATTACAGCTGGCGTTCATCGGGGAACTGTGTGTCAATAAAGCTTGTTTCGTGTTTCCTAGGTGGGAGGTTATTGCCGACTATATGAACATGCACTCCACCAGCGGCATGAAGAGGACGGCCAAAGATGTAATCAACAAAGCCAAGAACCTCCAACGACTCGGTAAGCTCACAAAGAAACCTCAGCTTACCACGGTTTTATCTGTAGACACATGGATGCTTTAACCTGCTGCTGTTTACGGTCTCATCCACAGATCCTGTGCAGAAAGATGAAATAAATAGAAAAGCATTTGAAAAGTTCAAGAAGGAGCACACATCAGTGCCGCCCTCCATCGACAACGCTGTGCCCTCAGAGAGGTTTGATGGTAAGTGAAGCTGGGGCAGCTACTGACACACACACACACACACACAGTGTGCATGTCAAAGACGTGCTGCTTGGTGATAGTATAAAGTTCAAAAAAGAGGCACCCACCACATGTGGAGCTGACTGCTGGACTTGATTGTGACTTTTTTTCCTTACATCTCCTCCGTGTGGTGATCGTGTTAGTAATAGATTACACGCACACTTCAGCGTTTCTCTGTAAAATGACTGAAACACATACGCTCACTGCATAAACACACAGGCTACAGTCGCACACATCCCAGTGATGCTCGCTGTGATCAAACACACAGATGTTACAGTGTAACGAGTCAGTGAACTTTACATATGCTTGTACATTTTCCTGCATCATATCAGAGCCAACCCACTCACATTTAGTCGAACTGTGATTGGTTGAAGTGTGGGCCTGAGCAGGAACAGAAACAGTTGAGTTCATGGTGACAAACAGAAGCTTGAAATGACATCATAGATCCAACATGCCTGACAGTGCAGAGTGGCAGTGTTGTTGTTAACACTGCCGTGCTCTCACAGAACAATCACTCCACATGTTTTTGATGCTTCCACTGTGACATTAAACAGCCAGTCTGTAGAGGCTCCCTTTTTCTTACTGCAGCTGAGCTAGTCTCTGTTTGCGGCACAGATACTGTAGATGGCTCGTTTTTGTCTGTCATTATTTAGTAGACGATGTAATGAAAACAATCAATCCTCAGCAGTGTGAGCTTTTGAGAGTTCCTGACTATTGTGTTGTCATGTGTGGCCTCTCAGCCTCGGGCAGTGATGGGAATGCTGCCCCCTGGACCACAGAGGAGCAGAAACTTCTAGAACAAGCCCTGAAGACCTACCCAGTCAACACGCCTGAGCGCTGGGAGAAGATCGCAGCTGCTGTGCGTGGACGAAGCAAGAAGGACTGTATGAAGCGGTATAAGGTATGCTGCGGCCGCGGTCTGTGCTCAGAAGGCTCATTTTTTTTTGCATTAAAGTGTTTTTACTGCAGCGTGAAACTCGGCAGCGACAAACTGAGGAGCTAACACGTTTCCTTTTTCCTCTGACAGGAACTGGTGGAGATGGTCAAAGCCAAGAAAGCTGCTCAGGAACAAGTGGCAGCCAAAAATAAAAAATGACAAGAACCACGAGTTAATAGAATCTGTTATTTTAACATTATTGTGTTGGTCTTTATTTTATAATAAAAAGAAGGAAAAAATAACGTGACACGACTTAAATATTGCATTTGTCCACTTCCTCAGCTTCTCATCCAGAACATCCCACTGCGGATCTGGTTGTAGTCGGGCAGCTGTTCGATTGGACCTGAGAACAAACAAGTTTATTGCTTATCTGCTTTAACATCAGACACATGAGTTTGAAGCTTACGTCTTTAGTTTAAACACAGAGTGAGTTCTAGAGACGCTCTGACCTTTGACTGACTGCATCGTCACACTTTACACTGGAAGCTACGCTCACTTCCTGTTTTGGCTCAAGATTTAAACCCAGAGTTATGATAAACCATTCTTTTCTTTACAGGCGATAGAAAACTGATTAAAAGTGTAAATCAGGGCTAAAAGCCAAAATATCAGCCTGCATATTTCAGTCATTATAGTGATGATCAGTTGCATCAACAGCAGAGTTTTTGACAGAGTTCAAACTGGGATTCACTCCCCACTCTGACACTGAGCTGCCGGCTTCCTTCCATCTTATACTCGGTGAGTTTCGTTAAGTTCAGCCTCTGCAGGCGTCCTGTGTTTGAAAACGTACCGACTGCTGCGATGGCAGGAGCTCTGTTGTAGATGTATTTGGTGCACACGTCCTTTATGGTGTTGGCGTCGATGGCCTGTGGAGAGACATGACAAACATGGTGGAGGATCAGAGCAAAAAGAGCTTTTCAAACACTATTTCAGGTCCTGCTTAAAGAACACTGTGCCTGGGATGTTACCAGATTTACTTTGAGGTTTACTCGGCCTTACACAGTTTATCACTGTGACTCTGTTATTGTTCTGGTCTAACTGCTTTAAATGTAAAGAAACCTGACCTTATGAAAAATATACTCTTATGATGTATTTTAACTTTAAATATGGAAGCAGCAATAAGCACACACACGACGAGTGCTAGAAAGCTCAGCGTTCCCGGGATCTCACTTCCTCATCTGGTTTCAGTTTTTCTACGTTCAACAATCACGAAGGTGGAATTCTGCGACATTCTCCGACACCACGCTCTAAGAACGCATCAACGTGGAGATGTTGGAGACACGATACAGCAGCATGTGAGTGAGAGAGGGCCCTCCCAGTAAAGACACAGTCTCACCACTATAATCTGTCTAAACAAGTTACCATGGTTACCAGTTAAATAAAAAGGGAAGTACAGGCCTCAGTGAGCTGCAATAACAGAGACATACTGTTAGCTTTCATTTTTACTCCTTACAACAGTATAACAGAGCTAACTGCAGCTGCTGAATACTGAGAGTGCGCCCAGTTATGAACTTGTACAAAACGCAAATACTTACGTTGGATTTCCGGTAACAGTTACTGAGAAAGCAGAAGAATCTGTCGACTCACCTCAATCCGGGCTTCCAGCTCATGAAGAGGGATCCTGCGACTGTAGCACAGCATCTGTCTGCCGATGTCCTCGCAGATTGGGGTGGATCCTGGAGGAAGCGGATCAACACGTGAAACCAGGCACCGCACGACTGCACGCTCTACCGTCACGCTGCCTTACCGTCAAGATGCAGCAGCATGTTGGTCTTGAGCAGATTCTTGGCCCGAGCTACCTCACTCTCCGTCACACTGGTACAAAGAGAAATCCTGACAGGAAGCAGCGACACACAAGCGTTAAACACGTTCACGTCATCAGACTGTCATCAGGTTTAACCTTCTTTAAACCTGACGACTAAAGCACTCACCATTCCATTTGAGTGAAATGCATCATGTCGTTGATGGTGCTGGGTTCACACACCATGTAGAGTCCCCAGAGGCCTGTGTCTGTGTAGCAGGTGTTGAAGGACTGGAAGCTATGGCACAGGTTCCCCTGACAGGCCATCTGAGCCAGCTTACTGGACAGATTCTAAACTCAGAGGACATAAAAACAAATGATTTGCTGAATAAATGCTGAGCGTGTGGTGAGTATGTGTGGTCAGTTTTTATTTAAAGATGGCGAAGAAGAGGAAGAGCATTCAGCAGCAACACAGAGAAAACGACACGTGCCACATCCAAGGTTTCCTCAGTACTCACCACGCCTCCACCAAACGAGCGGTCCCAGTTTCCAATGAGCGTGTTGGCTACCATGAGTGGGATTGTGTCGGGGTGAGACCATCCGACAGCCTCTACGGCGATGGCGATGTGAGCGAGCGGCATTTTGTCGTCACGCACTCGGATCTGAAACGGTAGCAGAGTCCTGAAGCATTTACCAAATTAAAGCCGTTTTAATAACTTGAAATGAAACTCTGCACCAGTTTCACAGTCAACGAATGATTCAAAGCACACAAATACTTAACTAGGGTCTACTGGATCTACTGATATCTAAAGTTCTCAGTACTGTGATACAGGCCTGCAGGAGTTTTGTTTTGAAGGCACCAAGCTGGGTTAGAGCAAATCCAATCTGTGCATGTCTGGACTGAGACGAGCAGCAGGCGACACGATGCCTACGTGTTTATGGAAACTGAGTGCATGACTGTTTTTAAACGTCTTTTAAAACACTTCAAATACAACTTGAACGCAAACTTGTTCTGGTTACTCTGCTAAACAATATCTCACTGTCTCTCCGAGCATCTCCAGCTGCAGTATAATCGTTCATTTCAGGGAATATCTGACAGGCCTGAGCCATCACCTTTCATTTGCATCCTCCTTAGAGACATCCGTGTTACTCTGACACACTTGATCTTATACTTTAAATAACACAATTAGCTGCTCTGTGCTGATGTGACCATTTGATGCCCAGTTATGCAGTAGTGAGAAACTAAAGTTAGCCTTACCTCACTTCCTGTGAAATGGCACAGTGGAAGAGCCGGGGCTTCGCCTTGATGTCTGCCGGGAAGTTTTCCAAAGTGATACTTGGCCAAATCGATGAGCTCGTCATGACAAACACCTGAGCAGAGAGGGAACGAGTCCTGGAGATCAGATCAACTTTACTCTGGTTCAGAATTTATTGCTTACTTTGAGCAGTGCTCATGCATCAGTGAGTGTTTGCTGCAGGTTGTACAGAAAATGTTAACCAAACACGTGAGCAGACAAACAGCTCTGACCTCCAGCAGCAGCCAACACTATTCTGGGTCCTTTATAGTGAGCGGTGATATACTCCACCAGGTCTCCTCTGTTGATGGTCCTGCATCACAAACACACAGCAGGAAGCTAAGCTGTGCAGGATGCTGTCAGCAAACCTCAGAGTACTTTGTGTTTTTAGGTGTTTGGTCTCACTTGATGTTCTCAGTGGGGCCCAGGATGGTTCTTCCCAGTGCTGTGGACTGGTACGCTGTAGCATGCAGATAATCAAAGACCACCTCTTGCAGATTGGTCTCCACTTCCTGCATCTCTCTAAGGATCACCCCTCGCTCCCTCTCGATCTCCGCCTCTCCCAGCGTGCTGTTCTGGATGATGTCAGCCAGAATCTCCACAGCTTTGGCACAGAGAAATATTTTATACTTTAACACATTCCAGGTTTTTCTTTTGAGATGTTGCTGTGTAACATTCAGCCCTTCTGCCCTCCCGTACCTCTCGGAAGATCCTTGGAGAAAGCTTTGGCATAGTAAACAGTCTGCTCGCGGGATGTGTAGGCATTCAGGTGAGCCCCCATGTTCTCGATCTCCAACTCCAGATCAAGCTGAGAGCGTTTCCTAGTGCCCTGTCACACATTTACACAGACAAAGTGAACAAACTCTAGAATGTTATTTTCATTTTTAAAGAAACTGAACTATTACATTTATGTCATTATTTTGTTATTACGCTGCTGTGAACTATTTGAATGTGTTAATCCTGCACGGGGCAGCATACATTCAAATAAAGACCACTGCTTTAAAAACGTTCCTGCGTAGCTGCCATCACCTTAAATGCCATATGCTCCAGAAAGTGCGCTGTGCCGTTATTTCTCTCGTTCTCATAGCGACTCCCGGCATCTATCCACAAGCCCACCTGGAAGAAAGCAGGAATTAATATCCGCTTCCACAAACTGCTGCTACTGTATCACACCCCCACATCTCAGCCTGTAGTGGTAAAGCTAGCAAATGCTAACATTCTGTGTAATGCCTATTACATTTGGCTGGCTGCTTCACAATGGTCATGGTATTTTAACCACATATTTTCGTGCACGTATTAAAGCAGCCTGTTTTAAACTGTTTACTTCCAACTTACTGTGCAGGTGGGGAGCCCCGAGTCCTCAGATGCCACCCGGAGTCCGTTCTCTAAAGCAGTCACCTTGGTTTCGGGAACATTTAGCGCCACCTGGTGAGCAGCTTGAGTAGCCAAGAGTCTGTACGGTCCAGCGGTGAACTACGGGAGAAGAACAGCCAGTCATGACGCTTCAAAATTGGAGCGTTACGTTTGCTCCTACCAGTCAGCGATAATGAATAAATCTGCGCCATTGGCGGTTGTATTACACAGGGCACATCCGAACATCACCGTAAGAGTTGATTTGGTGATAGCTAAGATTTCGACGACTGTTAGCTAGCTTAAATAGCTGTTCGGCCATGCACAGAGCTTTTCCTCTGTAACACTGAGCACTGACAACTGTCACAGCTATATCAATTAAATGAGATACTCAAAACATGACTCTGAATCAATTCTTCTTACCCTGATTATTGAATTCTTCTTCAGTAAATGTCTTTGTAAGAAAAATCTCCCAGCAGAAGTGAGGCGCTGTACGGACGCCGCCATATTGTTTATCTGTAACGGTGCCGTTCTGCTGACGCAACATCCGCCGGAGATGACGACTTACTTTGTTCATAGTAGGTAAAAAATACCACAGGATTTGATGACAACCGCACAAAGAAATATATTCTTACAATCTCCTTAAATAATAAAAAATAGAGATAAACGCATCTGAACAAATACCTTTATATTTCAGACATTGATCAACCTATTATATGGAAATATGAAATGCCACACGTGTAAATGCCAGTGTAACCGATTGGTTTGTCCGTTAGCTCTGAATAAAGTATTAAAGTAATATATATTTACATTTAGGATACTTAAATTTAAGTGTTCTCAACCATATTTTATGTGATTCTGCAGTGTTTATAAAGAACGTTCTAACGTTTAATCGCTTTTGTTTATTTTGAAAGGGTGTCAGAATTTGCAGGCGGAAGTGTCGGTTTAGCCTAGCGCGGATTTTATTCCGTGAGTTTCAAGTTGGTCTGTTAGCTTCTTCCTAGCAGTTCAGTGTGTGAAATAGAACAAGGCTGAAGTCCAGCTGTATACAGAGCAGAAAGCCTGCTGCTGTAGCTTGCACTGGAGGTTTTTCCTCAGTAACCCGGACTTAATTAATTT
Source organism: Oreochromis niloticus (assembly GCF_001858045.2). Lineage (NCBI taxonomy): Eukaryota > Metazoa > Chordata > Actinopteri > Cichliformes > Cichlidae > Oreochromis > Oreochromis niloticus. Next base: position 38,748,357 of record NC_031981.2, on the reverse strand, counting down.
TCTGTTGGGTTCAACGGTGTCGTTAGCTGCTAACGGTGCAGCGTTAGCTGTTCACGCTAATTAGTGGTCTCAACTTTAGCCGATGTAATAAAACAGGAGTGTGCAGCCATTAGCGTCGGTGTGGCTTTCAGAAAAGAAATGGCGGGAGGCGGAGATATCATGGACGGTGATCTGGAAGATGGAGAGATCTCTGGGTCCAGCTCGGATACTGAGATGGGACCAGCCACAGTAGCACAAGAAGCTCGACCCCAGGTTCCCTCGACTTTCTGCGGCCAGTCTTTCCAGAACAGAGCCTATGCTCAGGCACTTCCAGCCGAAGCTTATCGCAGCACAGGTAGGACGGCAGAGTCTAGTGACAGTGACCCGGAGTCCTCTGACGAGGAGGCGGCTGTTTGGCGCCGGAAACGCCAGAAAGTTACCATTGCTCCACAGCCGCCTGCATGCAACGCCCGGCTAGGGCCGACCCCTCTGCCCGCCCAGGGGACGACGGGTGGCCGCAAGGTGAATAACATTTGGGGCTCTGTAGTACAAGAGCAGTGCCAGGACGCTATCACTGCAGAACTTGGCATATTTGGCATGGATGGTGTTGGCATGTCCAGCAGGAATGTGGAGACTTATAATTTCGTCCTAGCTCGGAAGATAATGGAGAAGGAGAGGGAGATGGAGGCACAGTCAAATGAAGGAGGAGAAGTGAGCATGCTGGATGCTGAGCTGGAGGAGTACATGAAGGGTAGGGGGTCAGAAGAGAACACAGGAGCTGATGCAAAGAGAAAGAGGCCTGCAAAGGAGCGACTGGGCCCCAGAGAAGAGATGGATGTCAAAGGCCGCTATGAGATCACAGAAGGTGACCCTGAAGATAAGGTGATAGATGAGATTGCGTACAGGCTGCAGGAGCCCAAAAAGGAGCTGATCGCTCGAGTTGTCAAAGTAGTTGGCAAGAAAAAAGCCATAGAACTGCTCGGAGAGACTGCCACCCTGGAGGAGAGCGGCGGTGTGTACACCATGGATGGCAGCAGACGCCGGACACCGGGTGGGGTGTATCTCAACCTGTTGAAAAACACCCCCAGTATCACCAAGGCCCAAATCAAGCAGATATTCTTTGAGGAACAGGTGAAGGAGTACAAGAGCAAGAAGGCTGCCCAGAAGAGGAGGCGGCATTTGGTGGCCAAGAAGATGAAGCAGGCCATTGGCACACTAAACCTGCAGGAGCACGATGACGTCTCCAGAGAGACTTTTGCTAGTGATACCAACGAGGCTCTGGAGTCTCTGGAGGAAGCTGCAGAAGACGAGGAGGCACAAGAGGAAGCTGCTGTGGGCACTGAGGAGACAGCAGTGGTCTACAACGCGGCAGACCTGGAGGTGTTTTGAAAATGGCCTGCTGTCTGAACAACGATGCTAATGAAACACTGAAAGCACTGAATATGCGATTGATACAAAATCCACACTGGTGTCCTTTTTTGTTTATTTTTTTTTTTAAACCTCAGCAATAAAAGCAGCGCCTCTGTTAACACATAGCTTGTTTCATACAGCATGAACATGTTGATTGGAGCTTTTGCAGTTCAAATGTTGTTTGCCTTTTAAAACCAGTCCTTATCAACAAAATAATGTTGTGATAGTCAAATACATAACCATTTGTTGCTGTAAGCATCATTATAGAAACAGCTCTTGAGTTATTATTTTCATGCACCTCGGTCTGGAAAATAATAAAAGTGGTGACTCAGGTAAAAGAATTAAAAAACTGTAGGGTTCTTATTTTGTACACTCGCTTCCAAACACAAAATAATATAAATATTGAATAAGCGGAGTTTTATTATCATCAGATCATTATTACTGTCCTGTCATTCATACCAAGTGGAGCTTCTCAAAGAAAGCGAAGGCATTGAATGGCAGATGTAAAAGTGCTGAAGTGTCCACTAGATGGCAGCCATGTTCCAACTTCTGCAAGAGCTGATAGCCTTTTTAGTCCAAAGCTGTATATCAAAAGAACCCTTAACTGTTCCATACAGCATATATCAAAATGTATAATATAAAAGAATAACTCAAGAATTAAACTGAAAAATGCAAAACTGCATGTGTATGAGACTGCCACCTGCTATAGTAAAGGTTAAACTAACAGAGTTCACAGGTGTCTTGCTTAATTTGTGTAACTCTGGTACAAATGTACACAGTCCCCATGGCTTAGCCGTGTCACACATATGGCCTGGGGGCGAGAATCAGGCACACATGAAAGCTTATGAAAATGTAAAAGGAGGAATTATGTTTTTACAATTAAAAATAAATAAATCTATTTATTCATCCATTGAGCACCACAAATGATAAACGTCCACCACGTTAGACCTTTCACATTTTTCATTTATTTATGCAGGTGGTTAGGACAGAGTGTACTCCTAAATGACATCCTCAGTTACAACTTAAACATTTCTGCACTGATGAAAATTTCAGTTCCTGCTTTTGTTTGGATTTTTTTTGCGACACTACTACTCAACGAGTAGTGTCTTGATCAGGAATCCTAAATGTCAGCTGAAGAATGATGGATTTGCTACTTCATGGACAACGTTTTGCAGTTGATGGAACCATGAATACGGCTTTCTACAAGAAAATCATGAAGGACATCCTCAGTTACAACTTAAACATTTCTGCACTGATGAAACCAAACATATACTTGATTCAGAGGAATCAAATATATGTTTGGTTTTTTGAATTTCTGAAACCTGTGCTGTGCTTTCAACATCTGCAAAGGCCAAACAGCTGAAATCTGAAGGCACAAATCTTGGTTGAGGTTCACTAACACTTTGTTTTACAAAGTCTCGCTTCTAAGTGTTGTCTATCTCAGTGTGTTAGCCCAGGGTGCACCCCGCCTCCTGCCCTAAGACAGCTGGAGCTGTCTTAGGGCAGGGATGTATATATGTATATATATCAGTTATAGGATTTAAAGGTGTAATGATGGCACTTCTATGCTGGTAGAAGTAAAATTTCCAAGGAGGGATCTTCCAGCAAGTTCACCCCAGGGTGCAGAGAAACAGTCCAAAACAAACAAACCAACAAGAGCTACATCTCAGACTCTATAGACCTCAGCTAGTTAATAACAGTATAAGAAAGAGTGAAGTATGGGTTGAAAGGGCTGCCAGAAGAAAGCATTTTCACTCTAAAAGGAAAATGGCAGCACAACCTAGGTTTGTAAAGTTTGTAAAATCTGAACAACGAACAAGCGTTCTGGATCGACACACACAGGATAGTGTGTTACAGTTTTTTCTGATGGCTTGAGCACATTTTTTGTAACTATTGGCTATTTTTGCAAAACTCTACACACAAATAAGAAAACTCTTCACTCAATCAGCAAAACATTGTAGTTTTCTTGTAAAAGCAAATAACCTTTGTTTACAGTTTTTTCTGATTGCTTAAGCATATTTTTTGTAACTATTGGCTATTTTTGCAAAACTCTACACACAAATAACAAAACCTGTCACCCAATTATCAAAACATTGTAATTCTCTTGCAAAAGCGAACACAGCTAGATTAACTCTTCACACCTTCGTAAAAATGGTGTTTTCGTATCAAACAGTACACACAAGCCATCATCTACTAAGCACACAATGCGCCAACTGCACACTGATGGTATGAATACAAAACACATCTGGCTTTTGCTTTCTCTGTGTACAGATGTCAATTTGAGGTCACACTTTTGTCATAGTGTCATGTAAACATACAAGGATCCAAACTTCAAGTATTGGTGTTTATTCACACTCATCAAAACCAAGACAAAGTCAGAACACAAAATAGGAATTTCAAAAAAAAAAGGAGAAAAAAAAGACAATCAGCCTACATCATGTCGTCTTTCTGGGTCCGGCCACAAAATTTCGTCCACATCGCATGCGATATCCTCCAGTCCAAGGCACCGGGGAAAATATTTCCTTGAATGCTGTATCCAGGTCTGACATGATGCCTGGTCAATATCTCCACATGCAAGTACACGACTTAGTGCAGAAATGCTTGCACTGTGTATATTTTGAAAGATGGTGTCATTATCAATTATGCGCTGCTGTATTTCGTGCAGCCTTATTGCATTATTGGCAATCACCATGTTCACTATATGGGTCTCTTGCTCTGGAGTGAACATTCTGCCTCTGCCCCCAACATCTGGACGTCTGGCAATTCTGTAAAGTAACAATTTCAGTATTTTTGCATGTATGGTACTGTTGTGTGTCTCATTAGAGTATGGCAGTGCTACAAAGTACTTACCGATTCTCATTTCGAAATGTCCTAATGATGCCTGCCACAGTGTAGCGGCTCAGTTTAGGCTGAACCCATTGAACTCCCCAATCAGACCAGGAGTGACATGTTTAGCCGCCTGTTCTCCTTAAATTGCTGGCTGTCTGAGTGGTGTCCCAGAAACGATGTGGGCTTCATAGATAATTGGCAAACCTTCTGGAGGAAACCTGGTCTTGTTAGGAGAGACGGCATCCATCCCACTTTGGATGGAGCAGCTCTCATTTCTAGAAATATGGACCAATTTATTAAACTCCCCAAAATATGACTATCCAGAGTTGGGACCAGGAAGCAGAGTTGCAGTCTTACACGCCTCTCTGCAGCTTCTCTCCTCCTGCTACCCCCCCAAAAACCCATCTCCATTGAGACTGTGTCAGCTCCCAAAATGACAAAAAACAAACCAAAAACCAGCAACAAACAACTTAAACATAAAAAATCACAAAGAAAGAACAAAACAGAATCCACATCTGAACCAAAGAGTAAAACAATGAAATGTGGATTATTAAATATTAGGTCTCTCTCCTCCAAGTCTCTGTTAGTACATGACTTAATAATTGATCAACAAATCGATTTACTCTGCCTTACAGAAACCTGGTTGCAGCAGGATGATTATGTTAGTTTAAATGAATCAACACCCCCGAGTCATTCTAACTACCAGAAACCTCGAAGCACAGGCCGAGGGGGCGGTGTGGCAGCAATTTTTCACACCAGCCTATTACAGTTTTTCTCGATTGCTAAAACACATTTCTTGAAACTACGCCTCATATCCGCACAACAGTAAACACAAATCCATAACATCTCACTCAATTCCCCAAACATCCTATTTCCAGGTCAAAATGAAGCTCTACACCCAAAACTATTCACTCCTGCTGAAAAACCGAACTTTGCCCTCAGACATCAAACACAAGCCCTCAAAAACACACACACTACAACAGAGTTTTGCACACTGGTACAATTAATTCAAAACAATAGTTCCAAAACAATTAGGTTGCTTATGGTTCTCCCCTTCAAAACCCTTGTCACATGATAAACACAAAAGACGCAACCAATGTATGTACAGTGGCACATTGTCATTCATGTACTATACAGTACAACACACACCAGAAACATTATCCCACCACAGCATCTTGTCTTTGGTCTGGGTCAGGCCAGAGAATCTCATCCACATCACAGGCTATATTGGCCCCAGCCAGGCAGCGGGGGTAAAATCCTCTTGCATGCCTGATCCACCCCTGGCATGCATCTACTGATATGTCTAGGCAGGCCTCTTCCATGGCCTGAAGGAGGTGAACACGGACATAAGGTTCTCGGTCATACACTTTCCACCGCCATGCCGAAAATAACTCCTCTATCGGGTTTAGAAAGGGGGAGTATGCAGGCAGAAAGATATTAGAAAACCTTGGGTTATTGGTAAACCAGTCACGAACCAGAGCAGCGCGATGGAAGCTGACGTTATCCCACACAACAACGTAGTGAGGCTGCTCTGGCTGTGCTGGTTCCCTGTAGTCCAGCTGGAACATATGTTGTCTTAAACCATCAAGAAAAGCAAGGAGAAGCATAGTGTTATAGGGTCCTAGTACGGCATGGCGGTGGAGTACCCCTCGTTGGCTGATGGCTGCGCACATAGTGACATTCCCCCCACGCTGACCAGGGACATTTACAATAGCCCGATGGCCAATTATGTTCCTCCCCCTTTTCCTTCTTTTGGTCAGGTTAAAACCTGCCTCATCCACAAAGATCATTTCATGGGGAACAGGCCGTCCTTCAATCTCAAAGATTCTCTGCAAAACACATAACACAGTAGAGTCAATCGGTACCCTGAACCAAAGTTCAAGAGTGCTGAAATGGCAGCATAAACTGCCATGCTGTGATGGTACACAATACCTTATACAGTATCAAAACTCATACCTGAACATATTCCACACGTTGGTTTTTCACTCTGTCAGAGTTTCGTTCGAAAGGGACTCGGTATGCCTGTTTCATCCGGAATTGATTCTTTCGGAGGATGCGGTCAATTGTGGAGAGGCTGATGGCATTTATGCCTCGAAAAAGATGATCATCCTCAATCACTCTCCTTTGAATCTCTTGCAGGCGGATTACATTATTTGCAATTACCATGTTTACAAGTTCCCTCTCTTGCTCCTCCGACAAAAGCCTTAACCTGCCTCCACCAGGTGGTCGTCTCTGTGTCCTACAAAAATAGAAGCACTCATTACTGTAACTGTCACACATTCATTTTACAGGAAAATAATGGAAACATACTGAAACTCAAGACACATAAATTCAGTAACTTAAACGTTACTGTACAAAGCAGTCTTACTGCAAGTACACCTACCTGTTTTCCTCCCTGAAGGTTCTGATGATGGAGGCAACAGTGAAGCGACTGAAATTTGGTTGTACTCGTTGCCCAGCCTCCCTCATAGTCATCCCATGGACAAGGACATGGTCAACTAAAGTGGCTCGAATTTCATCTGAGACTGACTGTCTTCGTGCCCTTGCTCTTCCCCTTCCTTGTCGCCGTCGTTCTCCACCTCCACCTCCTTCACCACCTCCTCCTCCTCTTCCACCACGTCCTCCTCTTTCACCATGTCCTCTTTCTCCACCACGTCCTCCTCCTTCACCACGTCCTCTTTCTCCACCACGTCCTCCTCCTTCACCACGTCCTCTTTCTCCACCACGTCCTCCTCTTTCACCACGTCCTCTTTCTCCACCACGTCCTCCTCTTTCACCACGTCCTCTTTCTCCACCACGTCCTCCTCCTTCACCACGTCCTCTTTCTCCACCACGTCCTCCTCTTTCACCACGTCCTCTTTCTCCACCACGTCCTCTTCCTTTGCATCTCTTTGGATCCATTGTTTCAAACCTGAATGAGCTGACTTTGGCCCTTTTATCTATCCATCGCAGGTTCTGATTGGTGTGTGCTAAATTTTGACTCCTAGTGTTTCCACCTGGTTAATTGTGTGCTAATTGGGCTCAAGCTATGCTGACTTAAGTTAACATTATTGCATGCTAGTGCTTTCTACATGACTACATGGTGTAAGCACTGTAAAATGTAGGGATTTGTGTGTAGAGTTTTGCAGTACCAGTTCACCAAATTTGAGTCATGTGTCAAAGCAGGGAATAGTGTTTATAGTTCAGGGAAATGGGTGAGCTTTTTGACCAATAGCGTTTATGGTTTTGAAATTTTAGTTTAGAGGCCTGGTTATAGTGTTTAAGCAATCGAGAAAAACTGTAATTTCTGTCTCTCTTCCACAGCATGTCTTTCATCCTGTTTTCCTTCTTCACCCCAACCGGTCGCAGCAGATGGCCGCCCCTCCCTGAGCCTGGTTCTGCCGGAGGTTTCTTCCTGTTAAAAGGGAGTTTTTCCTTCCCACTGTCGCCAAAGTGCTTGCTCATAGGGGGTCATATGATATGATTGTTGGGGTTTTCTCTGTATTTATTATTGTGCGATCTATTGTACAATATAAAGCGCCTTGAGGCGACTTTTGTTGTGATTTGGCGCTATATAAATAAAATTGAATTGAATTGAATTGAATTGAATTGGCCAGCTTCCCTCAGGGTCATCCCATGGTTGATGACATGGTCCACTATTGTAGCTCTGATGTCATCAGTTATTCTGTTTCTTACTCTTCTTACCCTTCCTCTTCCCCCTCCTCGTCCTCCTCTTGCTCCTCCTTGTCCTTGTTGTCCTCTTCGTCCTGCTTCTTCACCTCCACGTCCTCTTCCTCAGCCTCCTCTACTTCTCACTCTTCCTGCTCCCTCCATTGTACTCCACACACACAGCTTACCTGTATTATAGTGCTTAGGCTGATTGCAAAGGGAACTAATTATCTAAAAAAGTTTTCACATGTGACAGTGTGCCAGACAGTTGGCAAAATAGTGTAAATAATAGCCGTAAATGTGTATAGTTTTGCTAGGAGTGTGTTGATCATTTGCAAATTGAGTGTAAAGCAGTGAGTTGTGTTTACAGTTGTGCAAAAAGAGTGCTGTGCAGTGGATTGTAGCTACAGGTTTGCAAAGTGTGTGTTACAAAATGGCAAACTGAGTGCAAAGCAGTGTTTGTGCTTTTAGTTTTGCACACTCAGTGAGTGGTTTTGCTATAAGTATTAATAGTTTTAGAAATTGTGCTATAAGAATCACAGTTAGGGTTTAAGCGTTCAGAAAAAACTGTCATCACAATGTTTTCTGAAGACTCTGAAGTCAAATGTGAGAATTTCAGTCAGAAAACTACAGCCTAGCTGAAACTGGGCCATGCAACAGGACAAAAATAGCTGACTCAAAGTCCAGACACCTCTATTTTTCCACTTATTTATTGCAGTTCAAGTCGTGCAAGTCCAATGAATACCTTGAAATGGTACAAAGGTAATTGTGAACTGCCAGAAGTTAAAAAAATGTAAGGTTACCAAAACTGAAAAATAATGTACATTTCAGAATTATACAAAAATGCCTTTTTCAGGGAACACAACATAAGTTAACAGTTTAAAGCTGTTCAGCAACACAGAGGTTGATCAAGCCTTGAAAGCTGGTGCTACTAATTCCTACAGGTACAACCCCCTCTGTCTGCATGAAAGCAGTGTTGGAACACACTGTGGTACCATACCCTCGTCAGCATCAGTTGAACTGTATTATACTGCAGAACCCCATCGAGCTGGTTTGGGATGAACTGGGCAGAAGAGTGAAAGCAACGCAACCTACAAAGTCCACATTTATGGGAACTTCTGCTACAGATATGGGAGAATATTTGATTTGTGTGACTGGGTGAATGACTGAATGTAGTGTAAAGCGCTTTGGGGTCCTATGGACCAGAAAAGCGCTATACAAATGCAGGCCATTTACCATTTACCATTTCTCTTGTAGAAAGAATGCCACAGGTGTGTTCAGCTGTTATCTAAGTCTAATCCACACTTTCCTATTTTTTCAAAGCAATTCCCAGATTCTTTGGAGGATTTTCCAGCTAGTTCAACTGTCTGCAGACAGAACACAGGATTTTCATTGGAACGAAAAAATAGGTGGTTGAAAGTAAAAATATGAAAAACCAAAACAATAAGACAAAAGAATCTAAAAGGTTCCATAGTACTGTATATATGTGTACAGAATATATGCTTATTAAAGGAGGCGTTCCACCTACAGAAGGAGCAGTAAACTAGCATGCAGTTCCAATATTTGCCTAACAAATCCGAGTTCTTACTTGACATGCCTCAGGAAACAAATGGCCCCTGCTAAAGCAGCTGCATCTAAATCAAAGTAAAAGTATACAGTCTCCCCACACAGCTCTGGGCAAGAATGAAAGCCTTTAATGGTGGTGGTGGATTTGTCAGCTGAAGCTCTTGGAAATGATCATTATCTCTGCTTGTGGCTGCCACATGAAAGGCCCAGTGTGTTGGCACAAACACGTTTGATAATCCCACCACTTATAGCTGTTTTCATATTTGCTGGCAGATATATCTCCTATGATAAGCTGTCACTGCGTAGATCACGATTCCATGTGGCAATTAGGCAAGCAGGTGAGGGTTCACAGAAGGTGCAGAGATCAGTTTCCTGCCATTGACTTTTACTCCCACTTCATCTGCTCGCAGGCAGACCGGAGCATGTGAATGTACCGTTTGCTTTAATGGGTAAAGCTGATCAAAGCCTGATTTTCAAAGAAATGTGTGAGCTGCAGTAGGTGACTGATGCTCTGCCTTACTCATATGGAATTGTTACATTCAGTCTCTGGTTTCAGGACCTCTGTATCTGTCACCTGGCAACAAACTTGTTGCCTGGATACAACTTGTTTCCACTGGATTAAACAGGACAGGGATTGAAAGTCCTGTATGTCAGGACAGGTGGGGATGGAAGTGCTGCGTGATGTCAGCACTGTCACTCCAGCAAATGAAATGTTGAGTGCTGCATATTAGCATGTCTTTGAGTCATTTCTCCTCGAGATCCATCCACAATCATCCAGCTGTGCTATGAATGAACGGCTCCTCGCCTGCTATGCTGCAAAGACTTTCTCTAATCACTCGACCAGAAGTAAAATGCAGCCTGTGTTTATCAGTGCACGCCTGCTGACCCATCAGAGCTAATCTTGGACACGCTGATGGAGAGGCAAGAACGCCACCACCACAATTACACCATGAATCTGCCATCATCCGTCCCATTCCTCTGTTGGACATTCTCAGTCTAACAGACAGGGGTTACAATTTTCACCCTGTCTTACTGTCACTGTAAAATGTGTCCTTTGAGCTACTCAAGCGGCCAGAAGAACTACAGTAATGACAGTAAAGGTAAATTAGATAACGTGATCAGAGTGACTCAACACTTTGGCTGAAGCAAAGGTGAAAAGAGACAATGATCACGTTCCTACATGTGTATGTCGGCTTTAGGGATGGCTTCTCTCCAAATATGATTCCATGTTCCTCTTTTGTTACTGAGAAATATTCTGCACATGGTTTATTACTAGTTTATTTTACATTCATACCTCATGCGGGGGTTCACAGTGACTGGCAATGATGAAAACAGCAATAATTCTAAACTATACTGGCTCTTATACAGTGCTTTTCTACACTACCTGAGCACGCACAGCACTTCAGTCAGTTACACTCTTTCATTCATGCGAGCACTTTTTTTCTATCTTAAGTGCTTTCTAGCAACTTGCAACTTGGGGTTAGATTGTTGCCCAAGGACATTTGGTATGCAGACTGGAGCAGCTGGGGATTGGACCACCAACCTTCTGATGAGCAGATGACCTGTTTTACACCCGGCTACAGCCATACTTTAGCTTAACCTGCCATACACCTCAATATTAAAAACCTCATCCAGTGGCACATCAGGGGCCCTGACATGAAACCCAAACCTCGTCCATCCAAGACTTTGCTCAACCTACAGGAAACCTGCCTCCTTCTAAACTCTCTATATGTGAATTTTATTTTGAAAATCCTGTCTGTAATCTTAACTATGTAGTTGATTCATCTGTATGTCCACCTGTCTGTCTGCAATTAAAATCCTACACAGAGCTGTATTTATAAGGAGGCATGTTAGCATCAGAGAGTCCTGACTGTACGGGACAAATGGACCGCCACTTTAAAAATGTACTGACTTCACATTGTGGTAATGATATGACAGTCCAGTCAAACTAGGCATGGTCACAGTGGCCAGAAAAAAGAGGAACAGGCAGATAATACACATAAAAACTGATAATTTCATCATCGCATGAGAGAAAATAATAGTTTGTCCAAAAAGGTGGATAAGTCACCAAAGTTGCATTTCAGTTTTCTCAAAGCGCTTTATATTTTAAGGTGAAGACCCCACAATAATACAGAAAACAACAACAACAATCCAATGATCTGAGCAAGCTCTTGGAAACGGGGCGATATTTGTCGTCAGCTTATAGCAAGAAGGTTTCTGACTTTTCTGTGTGAAATTTGAAAGTTCTTCCTGGTTTCCTTTGGGTTCTCGGATTCCCTCTCACAGTAACCCAACACACACATTAGGTTAAGTGGTGATCCCAAACTGGCCACAGATACCAGGCAGTCAAGCAATTCAGACACCGTATGAATGTAGATGTGGCCTGTAGTCTAAAGCATGTTCAGTCAATAATGAGACTGGAAAAGGTGCCGGTTCATTCCACCACACATTTGACATCATAACTTTACAAAATACATTCAAAATTAATAGAAGAAGAAAACTGGAAACATTCCCTGATGTTGTTAAAGTAAATGACACGAACTAATCTGGATCCAGTCTTGGTCAGCCTGCAGTGTCAGACACTTTCAGTGGTCAGCTGACCGAAGACAGCAGACTCCATATACCATCACAGTTTAGCGGTTAGCTTAGAACAGAGAGACTATTGGACTCATCAGCTTTCATGTGTTAATGCTACGATACCTTTAGAGTATACAACCAGTCAAGTGCATACAGAAATATTCAATATGATCTTTGCAGGGTTATCCTTTTATCTCTGCAAACATCTCTGTGAAAAAGCAGATGCTCCACACTCAGGCTCCTTATTGCTCAATAATCTTTAGTTATTGAAATCAGTATTTAAGTGTATTCAAGCGTACTTTATTTTATTTTTTTTTGGCTCATAAGTGAATTTGACCAGTTTTCTAGGTTTATTGAGCTGGCCACACTGAGTGAATGTCTGTGTTTGTATTAGCAGTAACCAGCAAAAAAAGTAAAGAGGATCACTTTTCATATCATTTTTATAATAATAATGCTGCCTGAGAACATATTTTTGAGCGAGTACAAAGCCGCTTTGTGTGGATATAACTCCAGTGTCACTGAAGTCCTTTCATACAGCCCTTGATCAGCTGTTACTGGCATCTTCTGATGCATTCCCTTTCAGTGATGTTCCTCAGGGTTGACGTGGGAGGCCTCTTTTAGTCGTGGTTAAGCAGCCAACTATATCAGCGCTATTTATGACTGTTTCATTACAAACCTTCACACATGTATGACATAACTGCAATCAAAGGCTTGACTTGAATACTCAGACATACAGTGGGTCAACACTTCTGCTGTGTCGTGGGAAGACCTAAATTACAATTTCACAGGACAAAAATATCTCTCTTCATTTGTGTAATGAAAGAAATCTGAGTTGGTGGTTTTGGGTAGGTGTTGCTCAGGAGGAAGAACTAGGCATCAACACAGCCGAGGTCAGCAGTTTGATTACAGCTGCAGCTTCGTATTCACATATGAGTGGAGATATAGTAGTGGGCACTGAGTGTGAATGGGTCTGATGTGTGAGTGAACTTCCCACAGTTAACTAAAGACCACTCACCAGTGCCTATTATGGAACTGTACCTCACACACAAGCAGTCCAGTGTGAGAGACCAGGCACATGGACTGTAGCACAGGACAGTCACATCGGTGTTAAAAACACGATGTGACAGATTGCTCCAAGAACACCATTAACCTCCCAGTTCAGAGTAGAATGAGGATCATTTACATGCAAATACTGTGCCTATATGAATCCATGATGGATGAGCACACTGACACTGAGACCCCATCTCTGTTTCTCTTTGTTTTCTGACTGAAGGACACCAGGGGGGTCGAATGACAGAAAAACCCAGAGGACAAACAAAGTGATACTGAAATGATCATAAATGCTGGAGGTGATGAGACTTTCTTGGTGAAGTAAAGATATTAGGCTGATGATATTCGGGTGGTCCCCTGATATCCTCCTGGGGTCACAACCTGTGGTGACTGTGCTCATAGACAAAACCACCATACCCTCATGTTATTCTTGCAGAGTAAGAGTTACTCTTTCAAACAGCCCCAGCAACAAATCAATCTCAGTCATTGTCTGGGATCAGCCTAAGCCAAACCCTTTGCTATTAGAATAACCTTTGGTTTTAAACAGTTATTCTCCAGAGTCTTGGCAATCAACAAAGAAAATAATCATCCTTTGTCACACACAGAGTTGTGGATCACAGTGCGTGTATGAACAGCGATTAGCTGTTTGGCTCAAAGAATGTGAGCAGATAGTTAAAGAAAAGCAGCTGCTCCTTTCCTGATCAGAGCCCCAATGCCTTTTTATTGACGCTCCTGAACAAAAACATTTAACTATTAGTTACAGTTTGGCTAAATCAATGGACCCGCCTTCCACCAGTCACATGATGAGCATTAACCAATGCTCACCCTTGACAGCTGGTTACGAGCTCGCAAAGAGAACACACATTTTTTGCCACCTGGGGACGCTGCATGGGAAACACAGAAAGTAACTTGAAGACGCAGACTGATGCAAAGGAAACCAGTCAGTTTACAGCATACACTGTACTCTACAGCACACTCTATAGACAATATAGTTTATCCTGTCTTCCTTCTCTCACCCCAACCAATCACAGCAGATGGCCCCGCCCCTCCCTGAGCCTGGTTCTGCCGGAGGTTTCTTCCTGTTAAAAGGGAGTTTTTCCTTCCCACTGTCGCCAAAGTGCTTGCTCATAGGGGGTCATATGATTGTTGGGTATATATACGTATATTCACAAAATTATGGATTATTATAGTTGTGATATAAGAAAAACACACAGTATTTTAAAGTAAATACATTAAGAAACAGAAATTATGTTTGTAAACATACACGGCAGACCCAGTGGCATTTTGATACTTTTTATTAATACTTCGACGGTTGCTGCCACTCTCCCGCTGCCAGCTCAACATAACGACCACAACAACAACCACAGGACCCAGTACAATATTTAATTCGGCGGGGCGTGATTGCGGATGCCGTGCAGGTGCGTCCGCCTCCTCTGCACGGCACCGCAGGCCACGCCCCGCCACAATGTTATATTTATTACTTTATCTTTTTTTCTTGTTACTTTATTATTATTAACATAGCACTAGGAATAAACAAGAAGGTGAGGATTCTGGACGAGCTATAAAATGTCACTGTATGTGCGTGTGTGTGTGTGTGTGTGCTTCTTTTTATTTATTTCCAGTTAAAAATCATCCATCAGGTAAAACGGGCTATGGTTGCTTTGCATTGTCCCCACCTGATGACAGTGCACCCATGATTATTAACAGACAAAAAGAAAATATATTACTGATACAGAAATAGTTTTCTATACGAGATCGCTGCAAAAAGTGCAGCCTTACCTAATGTCCACCCTACTGTTACTCATTTATATTAAGATTTAAACATCTAGTTGGTATTGGTATGGAGAGTAACCTTCAGTAATAGTAATAAATCACACAGCAATAGCACATTCATGTAGTTGTAAAAAGCATGATAATATATTAAGTAATCCAAAGTATTCAAAACACGTTACTCTCATTGAGTAACGTATTCTGAATACGTTACAAAATACATTTTGGGGCATGTATTCTGTAATCTGTAGTGGAATACATTTTTTTTTGTAAACATATATTTATTGAATTTTGTATTCATAAACATCCAACACTTTAAACACCTTGAACATATGGCAGTAAGAAAGCACTAAGAACACAACACATTCAAAAAACAAATAAAAACAAATAAATTTAAAAAAATGATGATGAGTGCCATCTAAAATTTCCTCGGAAGCCAATGTGCCATATGATTGCATTAGCAATAAAGTTAATAACACTCTATATTAACAGTTACACACTATATAGAACAACTTTATAGAATTATATTTGTTCGCAGATGTTGGCAGCTATCAGCGAATAGTTATCAGTTATTTTGAAACAACAAATAAAAGACTTTTTATTCATAACAAGAACTCCATAACAGCAAATGAACTATACAACAGAAAATGCAAAAGCTATTTATGGTCTCCTCACAACAATGATAAGAAAAATAAACTGGGCCAATATGGCATGTTTGTTAATACAGAGATACACATGTTAATGTGATCTCTGGTCTCCCACTCAGAGACACAGGTCTCCGAGTGTCCAGCATTCAGACGCTACCTGAGGACACTCATGTGAGAGAAAATCTGCTCACACAGATATGTAGAGCCAAATACTGTCAATAAGGCCTCTGCAATGTTCTGAAGACAGTTAAACTTGTCAGGTAGTGATGTCCAGCAGGTAAAAATGCAGCTCTATGAACACGCACAGCTGTGGATTCTGTGCATTCTCAAACATAGCAGTAGTTTATCTATCGATCTAGTTTTTCAAACTATAAAACCTTTTAAAAGTGTTTTTTTTTCTGCCATTAGTCTGTTGACGTCTCTCTTTCCACTCTGCTCTCTGATAAATGTTTGTGCTTGGACCAGAGGGTGGTGCCCTCAAACTGGATGGCAATCTCATTAATCTGCTGGGCCACTTTGCCCCCCCGCCATCATTCCTCTCTGGCCCTCTGATAATGGGGTTTCTATTATGTGGACCAGTGTGTAATCGGCCAGACTCACAGAATTGCTTTGGGCCCATCGTGGTTTGTGTAATGCTCTGGGTAGTGCACATGTCTCACATTTGTCTCCTGCATTAGTGAGAATATAGGTCGCCTGTGATGCATGCTGTGAGATGGCACAGAAAGTAAACTTCATGGTTTCCATTTCCAGTGTGTCTGACCTATAAAATGATGACTTTTTATGGTGTTGTCTCTGTTTTCCCAGTACTGTTTGTTTGTAAGGTGGCAACATTAAAAGACCACTGAGGGATTACTTTGCTTTTAAATCCACAGCCAGAGAAGATTAACTGAAATTTGATCTCCTCTGGCTCCAGACAAACAAGGACCACCCATATTTTAGCTGTTAAGTTCAAAACTGGTTTTGTACTCACTAATGGCACGTTTATGTGGTGTGAAAAGATGACATTATTCTTTTCCCCTTTTGTACTTTTGTAAATTTTTTAAAAACTTTTTTTAAAATTTTCTATGCCTACCAGGGTCCATCTGTCTTATTTGACTGTTTTTGCCTGCGTGAGTTTCCTTTCAAGCACTTCCTTCATTTAGCATGATTGGGGACTAAATTCCAAGTGATTAACAAATATGTGAAAGGACACTGTCCACCTCCTCAGGTAAGCTCTGCAAGAGGCTTTTCAAAAGCACGTGTGCATGAAAAGCGACAGAGTGAGACAGCACACGAGAGACAAGTCGAGTATGTCAGACAAAAGCATATAGTCATAAATAAAAGCTGGAACCAGCGACTGTGACGTGACACTGTGAATTCTACTCAACGTCACTGAGACAAAAACATGCAAACTGATTCCTTAAAAACGTGGAATATGAGCTGTATGTTGTACTGTCAAAGGATTTTTGTGTGTAGTTCTTTTACACACAAGTTTAAGTACAAGATAAAACTGTACTGAGGACTTATTTAAGTCAGATACTGTCTTAATTAAGACTGCTCAGAATGACCATTTTAAATGGCTTACATGAAAGCACCTGAAACATCATTTCTTAGTTGCATTTTTTATTTACTTATCACATCCATCCACCTTCTTCTGCTTATCAGAGTTGCAGCCTATCCCAGCTTTCACAGGACAAGAGGCACCAGTCAAACAGACAACCATTCATATTAGCACCTAGGGGTAACTACCCTAACCCCACTGACTGCATGTCTTTGGACTGTGGGAGGAAGCCGGAGTACCCAGAGAGAACCCACCCTGGTGGTGAAACTCAACTCAGGACCTTCTTCGTGTGAGGCAGCTGCGCCAACCACTGTTGCACCGTGCTCCCCTTAAGCATGGTGCCCTCACTTGTAGTAATAAGCACATTTTAGTTCCCTCTTTTTTAAAACAACTAAAACTGCTCACCTAAAACTGTAACTTACACCAATGGATGTATCAGTAGGAGGCCAGTGTACAATTTGCAGATGACATCCAAATAACAGAAAACAGGTTTAAGTCTGCAAAGCTGGCACTGTTTATGTACAAAAAGTCACAAAGCATCATTTAGCATCATGTGGGGTGACTTAAGATCATCATTATCATCATTAAAACCATCATCATCTCTTATTTAGCGTTTACTCTGAAAGCTTGCAATTCTAAAGGTTTGCTGGTTTGATAGAAGTCTCTTTGTTTTTGTCCAGGCAACAGTCTTTGAGTAAATATGAAGAAAGTGTCAGGGTTCCTGGGTCGTTGACCCAGTGTTTTCAGTTTTGTCATGTTCAGTTTATTTCCCACATTCATGTTTCTTACTTCCTGTTTTCTGTGCCAGCATCTCACCTGTCTATTGTGTTCCAGTTATTTCCATGTATCGTTAGTCAGACTAAGTTCAGCTGCGTACTAACCGGTTTCTAATCACTCATCATCCAGCGTGTATTTAAGTCTTCAGTTTCCATCAGTTCATTGTCGTGTCATTGATGTTGTCTTGTCGTCATTCCTTTGCCAGTCATTCAGCCAGCCAGCCCTCCATTTCATGTTCTGTTCGTCCACCCTCTATAATAAACACGGCCTTCAGTTTGTCACTCATCAACGAGTCCTGCGTTTGAGTCCTCTTTTCCTTTGCTCCACACCATGACTCCTGACAGAAAGTTGTTGACGTAGGTTCTTGACACCAACCATTGAAATACGTCCCTTAGAGATAATGTCAGCAGAGAGTCTGTGTTAAGGTGGAGAGGTTTGGTTTGGTTTCGGTCAGTTATTAGAAAGCTGTTCACAGTAATTGTGTTTATACATGAAAAATATATTTAAAAGCTTTTAAAAAGTAATTTAAGAGAAAGGTAAACATAATGTATGCGTACATTATTCCATTTACTTCAATTCTGGAACTAAAGTAGGTATGATGGCTGTTTATGAATGAAAACCTGAAATGGTTTACAAAAAATTGGTGAAGATAAAACAGAAGTTAAGTTAGGAAACAGCTGCTGTCCACCTTCATGGACTCACATGTAGACAATCAGCGTTACTGTGCACATCAGGAATACATTTCACCACAGCTCTGTGTGCTCCTTTAAGACGCAGCTGCTAAAACTTGGTACACTGTTGTAACTCTTGTTATGTTGTCATCATCTTTATGTATATATATATATATTTATATATACATATAAATAAACATCCATCCATCAATCCATTTTCTTCCACTTATCTGGGGGCAGCAGCCCAAGCAGAGAAGCCCAGACCTCCCTCTCCCCAGCCACCTCCTCCAGCTTGTCCGGGGGAACACCCAGGGGTTCCCAAAGATATAATCTCCCCAACATGTCCTGGGTCTGCCCCGGGGCCTCCTCCCTGTGGGACATGCCCGGAACACCTCACCCAGGAGACACCCAGGAGGCATCCTTGTCAGATACCCGAACCACCTCAACTGGCTCCTTTCAATGTGGAGGAGCAGCGGCTCTACTCTGAGCCCCTCCCGGATGGCCAAACTTCTCACCCTATCTCTAAGGGAGAGGCCAGCCACCCTTCAGAGGAAGCTCATTTCCGCCGCTTGTATCCATGATCTCATTCTTTCGGTCACTACCCACAGCTCGTGACCATAGGTGAGGGCAGGGACGTAGATCGACCGATAAATTGAGAACTTCGCTTTTACACTCAGGTCTCTCTTCACCACAACAGACCAGAACCGCGTCCGCATCACTGCAGCCACCGCACCAATCCGTCTGTCGATCTTCGCCTCCCTTCTCCTGTCCCTCGTGAACAAGACCCCGAGATACTTAAACTCCTCCACTTGGGGCAGGAACTCGTCCCTGACCCACAGTGGGCACTCGACCCTTTTCTGGCTGAGGACGATGGCCTCAGATTTGGAGGTGCTGATTCTCATTCCCACCGTGTCACACTCAGCTATGAACCGTTCCAGGGTGAGCTGGGCCACCAGCTGATGAAGCCAACAAAACCACATCATCAGCAAAAAGCAGAGATGAGATCCTGAGACCACCCAAGTGAAAGCCTTCCACCACTTGGCTATGCCTAGATATTCTGTCCATAAAAATTATGAACAAAATCGGTGACAAAGGGCAGCCCTGGCAGAGCCCATCACCCACCAGGAACGAGTCAGACTTATTGCAGGCTATCCGGACCAAGCTCTTGCAACCGTTGTATAAGGACTGAATGGCCCATAGCAGTGGGCCACCCCACACTCCTGGAGCACCCCCAACAGGACCCCCCGAGGGACATAGTTGAATGCCTTCTCTAAGTCCACCAAACACACGTAGACTGGTTGGTCAAACTCCCATGCACCCTCAAGTATCCTTGAGAGGATGAAGAGCTGATCCAGTGTTCCGCATCAAAACCGCATTGTTCCTCCTGTATCTGAAGTTCGACTAACGGACGGACTCTCCTCTCCAGCACCTTGGAATAGACTTTCCCAGGGAGGATGAGGAGTGTGATTCCCCTGTAGTTGGAACACACCCTCCGATCCCCTTTCTTAAAGATGGGAACCACCACCCCGGTCTGCCAATCCAGGAGTACTGCCCCTGATCTCCATGCACACCTCTGTGTGTCAACCAAGACAGCCCTACAACATCCAGAGCCTTCAGGAACTCAGGGGCCAGGAGCTCTGCCATCAAGGAGTCAGCAGCACTCCACCCACACTATACACTGTTCTGGTAGAACACTGCTTTCCCCTCCTGAGTCGCCCCAGACAACATAGCCCCTGGGATCCCTGGGACACAAAAACCCCTCCACCACGATAAGGTAGCGATTCGCAGAGGGGTATAAATAAACAATAAAGATCAAATAAACTATGACAATGAAGTGGATTTCAGCAAAAGCTGAAATGGTCCACTTGGGTTAACAAAGGTGTTGTCAATAGTTCTGATGGCTGCAGCGCCCGTCAGGACAGGCAAAAAACATAAATACATGTTGTCATCATCAGAGATGTGGTGTTTTTGTTAATGCTGACATTTTGGTGAAAGCCAATAATCCTTTCAGTCTGAGTATAAAAAAAAAACAATAGGCTGTTAAAGATGAAGATGATGCAGCTGAAAGCACTGAGAAAATATCATAACTCTGAGGTTACTTTGATATAAGAAATATATATCTGCCCTTTGATCGATTGCCAGTCTGTCCATGGTGTATCCTACTTCTTACTGTATGATAACTGAGACACTGAATTGGATAAGTTGTTAATACAATGGACAATATAAAGCATTATGATAGATAAAGCTACCCAACAATCTATGAGGTCATAAAATTCGATATACACTTTAATGAATCAATAATTAGCCAATCCATCATTTTGTATAATGAGTAAATGTACTTTAAGTATACTTTGCTGGTAAAAATCTTTGTATTTGTGTCCCTTAAATAGGATTTTGGCTTTTATTAAAGTACAGATATTTCAGAGTAACACTGTGAGACGTACTTCTGATTTAGTACAGGCCTGTTTGTAGGACTGAAAGTTGTCCATAGTATTTTAATATGAATTTTCAACACTGTATTTATATAATTGTATTGTATTTATAACATTTGACTCTCAACTTGTAATATGAAGTACAATATGCTGTACAAGATGCACAATATCTCGGTGTCACAGTGATGATGTTCTCCCTCATAGAAAAGTGCTACAACAGGGCTCTAGAGTGCGACCAATTTGGTCGCAAATGCCACCAAATTTTTCAATGGTGCGACTAAAAAAACTCCTTGTTCGCACTTGTGCGACCAGCTGTTCCAGTAGAAAAGAAAGAAAAAAAGTCTCCACAACTCTGAATGTCTCCATGTGGTCAACTACTGAGACACACATCATGCCCCTATTGTGTGTCCCAATCAGAGATAGTCAAGGGTGGGACCTCTATGATTGGTCGTGGTCCTGTAGTTGTCCTGTAGTCCTGTGTGTACATTTGAAAGCGCAGGCGGATAGAGAGAGGTGAGTAGCTTGAATAAAACGATATCGATTCATTAAATCCTGAATAGACTTTTAAATATAAATGTATTTTGGCAGAAATGCCAAAAGCTCAGGTTAAAGCTCACAAAACTATTTGAACAACTACCAAACAGTAAATGAGAGCAGGTAAACGGACTCCACACAAAGACGTAAACACAGAGCGGACCCGATGCATCAGAATCAGCTTTCTCTTTCTCGGCTTTCTCACCCGACAGCACATAGACAGACATACTGTCGGGGCTGCAAGCCGACAGCTCACTGATTCTGATGCGTCGGCTCCGCTCTGTGTTTACGTCTTTTTGCGCTGATTCTGAGCTGCAGGTTTTGTCTCTCTCCAACCAAAATTCACTGAACCAGCAGCAAAACAAGATCCAAACTACGCTTCACATTTGATCAATGTCGTCATGAATTCCCTCTGACTTTTGCTGTTTTGCTTCCACCACGATAAAAATCACACTTCATGCACAGCTCTCTCTCTCTCTCTCTGTGTACTTCAAGAACAGTTTCCCGTCTCAAATCTCTGTTTTCGGCATTATTCATTCGCTTATTACCCACCAGTCTACCGTTGTTTACAGCGCTGTTGGCTGCTGTCTTTTTTTTGTTTTGTTTTTTTTACTTAAATGACCTCGGACAAGAAACCCTAATTTCTACCGTTCAATACTAAAAAAATTTATACTTTTTAAAATTATGCAAAATTGCAGAATATTTTTGGTAAATGGACTGGTTCTTATATAGCGCTTTTCTACTCTTCTAAGCACTTTACACAACTTGTGCATTCACCCATTTACCTTTCCTTAGTGCTTTCGAACTAACATTCACACGCCGATGGACGCAATTTGGAGTTAGTATCTTGCCCAAGGATATTTGGCATGCAGACTAGGGGAAGCCAGGAATCGAAACACCAACCTCCCGATCAGTAGATGACCTGCTCTACCACCTGAGCTACAGCCACCCCACAAGGTTAAGGTTAAGGCCAGTCTGTGTTTTATCCTCAGTTACCTTGACACAAAGGCATCTGCTGTGATGCTCACACCTCTGATAAAGTCTCACATGTATCAGTACTGATAAATGATCGGAATTATAATATTTCTGACTGTCTGAGGCAAAACTGAATTGAATCGGGACCTCATGAATTGAAATTGAATGGAATTATAGAAATCAGTGACATTACCCAGCCCTAGTGAGCAGCCTAGGCCTGACAGAAGTGGTTGTAGCTGTGGGTAATAAGAAAAAATGAAAAGAACTATTGATAAATCTTTTGTTAAGTTAAGGTCTGATCTGTCTGAAATTCATAGCCAGTGCTCTGACACGGAGCCATCAATCTCTGAACTGTGAAAAAGCACAGTGTATCCAGAAGACACATTATATGCTGCGATAAATGCCCAAGTGTCCCCTCTCCCCACTGCCTTTCAGCAGCAGGCAGCAGCAAACAGGTCGTCAGAGGAGGCCGAGATGATGATTAAGTTTAACATTTTCTACAATATTGCCAAAGAGTGCCAACGCACTTTAAGCACAAGCACTTTTTCAGTAACGTATCTTGTAGAACTGTGCCCAAATAAAGAACTTTGTGTTGACAAGATTGTTAGTTAATCATTTACAAATCAATATTGTCTGTATGGACAGCAATTTCCCCCTTCCAAAAAGTGCACATGTAAAACTGCGTTTTTAAGCAATGCGGTTGAAAAATTTGGGTGCGCCTAACTTTTATGCTGGTGCCTCACCTAGCACGCAGGACTGACAGCGCACAATGTGCCTTGGGGTAGCTGCCAAGAAAGGTGAAGTTTGTGTCTATGAACACCTGTGTGCACACCCGTGTGGATGGAGGCGCTTGTATTCAAAATGTTTCTCCATGTAATGATCTGTAAAGGGAGCCATAGCCCCGCCCCCCAGGGCATGAAGCAGGAATGGAGGAGATCCAGGCTCCAGACATCCAGAGGCCCCAGAGTGCGAGAGCCCAAGAAGGACCATCGGAGGGGCATTCGTGCCACCCTTCTGGGAAGATCTGAGGAGAGCCCCAGGCCAGGGGTCACCCAGCAAGCACGGAGCAGAAGCCAGAGGGGGCTGCATTGGCGTGCCCGCGGGCTCTGCCGGCAGCCAGCTGTGCCAGAGAGGACCGAGCCCCAGACCCAGAGGCCAGAGGCCTGAGGATGCTGTAATTCTAAAAAAAGGTTAAGACTCTCTGACCTTGGAAAAAGTCTCAGGTCTTAGGTCATCAATAGTTCCATATAACCATCATTTTATATAAAATGATGGTCTTATGATGTATTCACCACCCAAATTTAAATTACATTTAAAGATTTATTTTATGTTCTCTATATTAAGCCTTTAGTTATATTTGCAAACCGTGTTTTGCATCTTTTGGTTTAAATTTGTCTTTTTTTTCCATCTTATATCATTAAGCTCCTTGTAATATACACCATGTGGTAAAAAAAAGAGCTACTTTTTCTTTTATCACAATCTGTTGATGTTACGTTACTTAGTAACAATATTCCAACATTCTAATTTCAGCAACTTTGACCATTAGCGGAGATATCCCATAAGCTCAGTCAGCATGTTTTTCTTACTTATGTAGAAGCATTCCCAGGAAATATAATCTTTTTCTCATTTAGAGCATAAACCTTTATACACAGTCCGATGGTCTTCATCCAAAGAAGCTGTATACTGTAATGAAATACTCTAATGAAAGAAGGGAGTGTGTACAGTATATCTACATGTTCAACACAATTAAGGAATCATTTTTTATATGAATTGTCCCTCATCTGTTTGACTACTCTGTTTAACATTAATTGGCTCATTAAGTCAGTGCCAGCAGACTAACATTAGTATGAGATTAATAAGCTGCAATGTGAAGAAATCCTCACGGCTTCAATGAAGCTGCAGTTTGGCCGTTGATGAGGAGTGCAGGTAAGAAAGCCTTCCAATTAAACTTTACAGCGCACCCATCCTCAGTTAATCTGAATTAGAAGTGCTGAGGTCAAAGAAATATTGAGAAATATTAATCTTTTATTCACCAGTGAATCATTGTGCTGGGCTAAAAATAGCCTGTAGCGCAAAATATTAGTCTGGAAGAAAGACGGATTATGTGCTATATTAGTCATTGGTTCCCACTACAGTCCCACAAGTACCACTGATTGCTTTTGTTTCCTCCCCCAGAAAATTACTAAAAGCCCATAACAGTGAGTGGGAATACTGTAATACTTTACAGAGCTGCACAATGTGACGTGGAGAAGAAGCCAGGCTTCACTGTGTTAAGCTGTCATTCTTTTCATGCAAAGGATAAAATACTAATTTCATGACATTGAGTTTTACAGCTCTGTCAGACAGCACTGGGAAAAGATGTGAAGTTGCCTAGGTCCCCAAAAAGAATTGGTGTTTATGCTTTTGAAGGTTTTTATTCATATCAGTTTCCTTAGTTTCATGATACGTACTACTGACCCAAAGCAAACGGCTTTCAAAAAGTGTATTTGAGTTTGTGCAATTTTATAGGACTGCCTGACTCTGACTCAGCCACAAGTTTAACTGGTCTGGTTGTTTACTGTTTTCCCGTGGTAGCTTTCCCCCCAGTTTACCTGCATAAATGCAATAATTA
Source organism: Oreochromis niloticus (assembly GCF_001858045.2). Taxonomy (NCBI): domain Eukaryota; kingdom Metazoa; phylum Chordata; class Actinopteri; order Cichliformes; family Cichlidae; genus Oreochromis; species Oreochromis niloticus. The sequence goes on along the minus strand of NC_031981.2, from coordinate 38,723,341 downwards.
TACTATAATAATTATACTATCAGATACTAATGTTGGACACAAGGCCAGTCAAGTTCTTCCATACTTGGACATCCATGTCTTTATGGACCTTGTATTGCGCAGTCATGGTGCAGTATGGAACGGTATGGCCGGCATGTACCGGCATTATGTATTTAAAATACAAAACATGAATAACTGTATTCTGTTACAGTTACCATTTAAATAGGTGGTAATCAGAATACAGTTACTTTGTTGAAAAAAATAGAATACACGGTGGTCATTTCCGGTCTCTGATTTTGGTGATTAAGCACAGTTGGGTGCAGGTTTAGCTCGGTTGGATGAGCATGTAGTCATTTCTTGCATGGCTGAGAGAGGCCAGCCTGGGTTCTAGTGTGACCTGTGGCTGGTTGTTTTGTTTTTTTTGTTTGTTTGTTTTTTTAATTCATTTAATCTTTTAACTCAATTTCCATTTGGGATTGATACAGTTTCTCTGATCATTTTTGCAGCAGTCTTCAGGAGCTCCATGTATTATTAACATGCTGTTTTTAGACTTGATGGATAGCATAAACAACCTGCTAGCTGCAAATAACCATGTGCAGTTCCACATGATTAACAGACAAAAAAAAAAAAAAAAAAAATCATATTACTGATACAGAAATAGTTTTCTATACAAGATCACTGCAAAAATTCCAGCCTTACCTAATGTCCACCCTACTGTTACTCATTTTATATTAAGATTTAAAAATCTACTTGGTATTGGTATGGCGAGTAGCCTTCAGTAATAGTAATAAATCACACAGCAATAGTACATTCATGTAGTTGTAAAACGCATGATAATATATTAATAATCCAAAGTATTCCGAATACGTTACTCTCATTGAGTAATGTATTCTGAATACATTACAAAATACATTTTGGGGCATGTATTCTGTAATCTGTAGTGGAATACATTTTAAAAGTAACCTTCCCAACACTGATTGGGGTCATCGCTGATGATGAACTCAGAGGCTTAACTCTCTGCCATTTACACCCTGTGTAATCTTTTGTACCTTACTGCAACTTGGTGAAATCCCATTCATTGAAACCTGATTGAGGTGTAAAGATGTATTTATGCTAGTGAATCAGATTGGTGGGGGAATCCACTCAAAACATCAATATCTACAGCCAGTGCCAGCATAGTCATTAGACATCCTTTGTTTGATCTACTTCTAATGGAAACAACCTTTTTTTAAAATCCCTTTTAAATCATAATGCAACATAAATGCAATACCAGAGCACTTGTAGTAGCTTTTGTCCATTAAGAATTAACAGCTGCTAACCTGTGTAGAAATGTTTAGCTTATTTTAGAGTTTAGACATGTAGGAATGTTTAGTTTGTTTTAGAGTTTAGAAATGTGTTAAGATAGAATGTAGAATTATGGTAGAGACACTGACACTGCCCTGGATATAACTAAAGGCCTGACTGTGTCATGAACCTAGGAGTAGATCTTAGGAGACCCTCCCCCAGTTGAACTGTGAAAGTAAGACAAAGAGGAGTTAATGTTAAGTGGAAATTCCTCAGGGCATACCCAGGTGGGGGTCTCAACATTTAACTTGATAACTGTGGTCTGGAGGGGAGATGGTATTTATGGCCCCTAGGAAGAGACACACACCCACAGTGTTTTAACTGTTACACTCACACATCCACATGCACACAGTCGTTCACGTGCACTCACATAGACATACGGGTACGCGCACACACAGGCACTCACGTGCTCGTGCATACACACAGAGACAGAGTTTGGAGCACATTATGGGGATTTATGATGGGGTCGCTCCTATAAAGCTGGCTGTGACTAACAAAGGGGTGAAGATTGTTTCAGAGGGACATCGGCCTTGTCTTCCCTTCTAGAAGTGCATGCTTAAATGAAGATGAATAGAGATGAATAAAGATTTTGTAAAAATAACTACTGAGTTCCGGTGCCATCTCTGGATCCCTCGACGAATAAAAGAACTGGGGTAAAACTGATTTCGTAACAGTTCTGGTGCCGAAACCCCGGGATTCGCTCGAGGCCCAGAGAGGAATTGGCAGAGCTGAGATCGTGAAACGAGGTGAACAGAGAGCTAGCTCACATGATTAAAAGGTAAGCACCACCTGTTTATTTTCGAACCGTGCATATTGTTTAAAGCCTAAATTATCTGTTCGCTAAGTTGAGCGTATCTCAGTGTAAATTCACTCAGTATGTTAAAGAAACGGTGTTTGATCCGTCTTAGTTAGTAATTAATAGAATCGGTGTTTCATCCGTGGCGGTGTGTGATCCGTATTAGTTATTAGGAAAAAAGTGGCGGTGTGTGATCCGTCCTCCGTGCGTTAAAGCAGGAAACGTGTGTTACTATTAGTTAGAAAGTGGGGCTGAAAGGCCTTGTCGCAGCTGAGGGCTGTGTGCTCCGAGTTTGGCAACTCAACCCATCGTCGGACGCGTCGTTGGGACCTGTGGGACAGGACAGCCGGGTTAGTGACCTGGGCACTGAGGGCGCCTTAAATAACTAAAGCTAGGTGTTGGATCCTAGTCGCGGTTGATAACCTGCATGAGAGTGGGGGCAAGGTGCTTCGTTAGTGGCAGTGCGACTCCTTGGCTTAGCCCGCTGACTGCAGTGTGTGTAGATTGCGTAGTGTGGGTGGAATCGCAGGTAGAATCTGTGTCTCGTCTGAAGTACGGGGGTCAATTAAAGTAACAGAAAGAATTTGAGTCTAAAGTTGTGTGTTTGTGGTGTGTGTGTGTCAGAAAATCGCCGTTAGAGTCGGCGTCTCGATAAAGGTTGGGAATTACAGGAACTAAAAGATTTGAGTATAAGATTGTGTTTTTTGTGCTGTATGTGGACAGGAGGCCATGCCACTAAATGTTGTGTATTCTGAGTTTATTGGGGATTGAATTTGACTGTGTTTTGAGACAGAAGAGATGCTGCGATCTGAAGATCGTGAGTTTATAATTTTGTTTTTGTTCAGTTCTAAAAGCGGACCATATCCACTCTTTGTGCTGATCAGGGCGTTGTCCTGAATCAGCAGAGAAGGTGTCTCGCAGAAAGTTTGAAGGGGACTGTGAGAAGCATGAGGTGTGTGTGAGCCAGCCTCGAGGGGCGGGTTCACAGGTGGAACAAAGGAGGAGTAAAATGTGTGTGTGTGTGTGAGAGAGAGGAAGAAAGGTGGGGGGCGAGTGACCTGGCTGTGTGTGTGTGAGCTCCCTTGAGGAAAAAGGGGGGACAAAGTAGATTAGTTGATTGTCTGTGAAATAATAAGAGTTAAAAAATAAACGTGATCAAATAGGAGAAAGTGAACTAAAATAAATAAAGAAAACTAAACAGTGGATTAGTGTTAAGGTAATGATAAATGAATTGATAAAATTAATAGTGACATTTAAAGGTGACCAAGTACTCAAGGAGGAATGGAGAATTTGATTGCTGACTGTATGAGAGCTGTTGGGGTGAAAGGAAAATGAGGTTGGAGGAGTGAGTTTACAGGTTAATGTGTGGGTGTAAAAAAAAAAAGAAAAAAAAAGAGAGAGAAAGAAAATAATGACAACAAAGAAAATAAAAGTGTGGAAGTGTGAGTGGGAAATTGTCTCCAACTGGGGGAAGCAGTGACACTACAGGTCATCTTCTTCCCCTGCTGGACACAAAAGAAAACATAATTGTGGGTGAAAATAATTAACAACAACATCAAGAAGATTTTTGTGTTTGTGGTTAAGAACAAATAAAAATTTCATTTTCGGGGTTTAAAGTCAGTAGAGTTCAAAATAAAATAAGCGGAGATGTGTTGCTTTAGGAGTGATGAAAACATCTGCAGTCACAGTGAATAATGAAAGTCTCTCAGTCTGTCGATTACAGGTGGGGAACGGACCTGGATCAATTCTCCATGGGCAGCAGTCGGAAGAAAATTATAGGTTAAGATCATTAGAAACAAAAAATAGAAACACCCGGCCAGAATTTTTGGCTGAATTGTTTTGCAGCTTCCCGTCCTCATCCTGAAAAAGCAAGCTCCAAGGAAGCTAATCTCTCCCTGAAGACACAGAGTGCAGTTCCAGAAGCACAAGCATGAACATCAAGAGTGGACAGCAGTCCAAGAGACAATACCAGAGACCTGAGCAGAGAGGTCCAGCAGCACTATGGGCAAAAGGCATCAGAAAGAGAAGATCCATCATCTTGATTGGATGAATGGAGATGCGTTTCCAGCAAGCTGCAACTTCACTGTGTGTGAAGGACTTTTGAGGAGATTGTTGGAGTTTGACACTTGCCATGTTTGGAGCAAGATGGTAATGAAAGAGACTGTGAGAGAATACACGGATTAAGGATACAAAGATGAAGAGAACTGACTGCGATTGGACTGCAAAGTGGGAGAGAAGACCGGAGAGAGAGGACCAGAGTGAAAGAAGAGGAATGCTGTTTTAGTGTGGGGAATCAAATTGGGTTAAGGAATCTGGGGAGACAAACGACTGCCTTGAAGTGGAGGATTGACAAAGTGTCCAGACCACCACAAAAGGGGGAGGAAGACAAGCACTGAGGTATGCGAGAGTACTGTTAGAGCAAATGGACAGACAACACCACACATGCACATGACATGCACTACAGAGAATACAAAATCATACATAAAGTGTTACACATCAACAGAGGGTATTTGTAGAAGGGGTAAATAACACACAGCGTGGTTGCCGATGGTAATCTGCAAGCATTTGGGGTTTAGCTGTGCCTTACTATGACAGAGATTTTCATTTAGATGTTTCTGAAACAAAACTTGGAGTGAACGGAGTTTTGTTTCAGAAAAAAGGGGGAAGGTACATAAAGAACCCACAGAAATAGAAAATGTATTAACCCGACTAACACACACACACACACACACACACACGCAATGAAGCTTATTGGGATCAAACACAATTTTAAGTAGGTAATACTGTTACCATCATCCTGTCTGGTTTATTGAGTGGGTTGAGAACTGATATATAGACAACTGAATTAGTATTATTTTGGGTTACATGATAACAGGGGTGAACAGAATCCTGCAGCCAGAGTTTAAATGAATAAAACTGGCAGATTTTTTGTTTTTTGTTTTGTTTTGTTTTTGTTTCTGATGTATGGGGAAGGTTGTACCATGGCACCAAGTTTTAGATTTGGTGTGTTTTCACCTATTAGAAAAAGAATATTCTGGGACAAGTCCTAAGACCGGGCTTCTGTATTTTTATTTAATTTTGTTTTTCATTTTGATCTGTTATTTTTATTTTTATTTTGTTTTTTGGACAGTGCACTGGGAGTTTTGTTTGATAGTTTTGTTTGACAGTTTTGTTTGTTATTTTTATTTTATTTTTGTTTTGAACAAGTGCACTGACTTGTGTGTGTGAATTTCTTTTCTTTAAGCAGATCTGCACGACGGGAATTAAAAGCACTATACAACATGTTGAGAAAACCATTGCAAGTGAGTTTCTCCAAAAATTACAATGGGCTCAGGAGAAAGTCACTTATCTGGGACAATTAGAAAGTGAGAGTCCCTGCCCAAAAAGGATTCAGCGAGATAATCCGATCTAAAAGTTCTTCTTTTCTTTTTTTTGAAATGACATCATTTTCCTGTGGGTGGAAATGAAAATGCGACGATAATTTCCACTATCAGCAAAGAATGAGTGAATGAATGAATGAATGAATGAATGAAAGAGAAAAAACTTATTGACTGGTAAAAGCTGACAAGACTTGACCACTACTCAAGGTTAACCTCCACCTAGACAGGACAAAAGGGTGGATGAATTTATGTGTGTCTTTTACAGGAGCAGGAAGATGACAGCAGCATCCTAGGTTGCGTGATGATTTAACCTTTTAAATGCCACTTTCTGTGTTTCTGAATCTATCAGGCTGGGTTTATGTGGGAAGAAAACTGTTTTTACAGGTTATGAGTTGGTGATGCTGTTACACTGTGATGTTGGGAGAATGTGAAGGTTACTTTTACGATGTGAATAAAATGTAAGACACATCCTGTGTTGAAACCAGTGTCACTCCTTTTACAGCAGGCTTAACTTTATGACCTTTTACAGCACCTCTGGAACCTGTCGACCTGCGCCTGACCACCAGGATTGTCCATCTGTGTTGTTAATGTTTGTTTTTTCTAAGAGTGCATGTAGAGGATTCAGCAGAAAACAGACAAGTGACATGAGAAAACAAATAAGAGATGCAGTGTTTATGGAATAGTTGAATATGGGCTCATTAGCTGGCCACTACTGAGTAATAAAATGAGTGGAGTGACATTGCTTAAGGAAAGTCACCGATTAAATTGTGGAATAAATTGGGATGATTCACGATTTAGGGCAAATTATGGCAATAATTGTGATTTAATGATTGGAGAAAACCTGCACATGATACTTGTCTTTTATGCTGAATACTTTATTATTCTTATGATCTATAGTTGGTTGAAAATGTGAAGTTTGATTTAACAGATTTGTCTTCCAGGATATAGGCTCCAGGTGGAGCTGGGAGTTAAACAAGCTAAACATTTACTTGCTGACTGATGTTTTTACACTGGGTTACAGGTTGGAGTGTGGCTGCTCCAAGTGGGAAACCCTGGAGATTGTTTTAGGGAGACTGTGCAACATTCTATGTCTCATTGGGAAGTTGACACATGGTGAAAGCCATGTGGGGAGAGGAGTGTTATTTTTAAATCTGTAGATGTCGTGAGGTGCCATGACGAGAAGGAGTGACTGAGGAGATCGTCTACAAGATGGGAGCTGAGGCCAGGAGAGAGTCTTCAGGAGGATCAGAGATCACCTTCAGCACAGCAGACATCGCGCAGGAGATCGTCATGAGGAGACTCTGCACAGCAAAATCTTAAATAAAATGAAAGAGTGTCGACGTTGACGTTGAGGAAGACAACTAAGGTGTACGACGTGCTCTGCCTTAAAATCTTCAGCAGCGTTGGAACGTGAGAATCGAGGGATGGAGAGAGCGTGCCAAGCTCCAAAAGTGACAGCGCAGAGGAAGTCCAGCGATGGACTTGTGATTCTGTGAACAGCACAAATGATTTGATGCTCTGCAGAGAAGCTTTCTGTGTGGGAAAAGATGTAAACAGACGAGCCTTTCATCTACATTTACATCATGTCAACTTCTCTAGGCTGGTTAAGGGGAAATTTGAGAGAAACAGTAGTGTTAGGTGTGATAACTGTTGTTATTGTAATTGTGACTTTTCTTATAAGTGAATTGCCCAGAGACAGACCCGAATCCATTCCAGCGACTCCACCATCACAGGCCACGGCGAAGCGAACCAAACGTAGTGAAACAGGTAAATCAGATGAGTGTTTTGATTATTATGGTGGTATAGAGTTGGACCACGTTAAAGGGTCCACTACCTCGTATACATTCAACCTTTGTGCTGTCATTAAATGTAAAGGTTACATAGTTCATGGCGGGGATATGATGTCTGAGTAGGTTACAATCCAATGGTAGATATAGAGTGTAATAATTAGAAGCTTGGCTACCCCTATCACGCTTATTGGAAGGGCCCGTGTGAGTACTGGTCTACCATAGTGGAGTATTCTGGCAGGTGGCGCCCGTACAAGGACACCGCGTGGCAGAAGCTTGGGTTTCAGCGGGACTTCTCAGCTGGGCAGAACCCGTTGACCCTCTCACTGAATCGTTGGCATGACACTGTGTGGCCCGCCCGATCCGTGGTGTACTTATTCATAGGAGTAGACGTCTCAGGGAAGGACCCATACGGTCTGGTTAAATTAATTTTAGAGATTTTGCACCGGATGTGGCTGAAATACAGGGAGTGCAGAATTATTAGGAAAGTTGTATTTTTGAGGAATAATTTTGTTATTGAACAACAACCATGTTCTCAATGAACCCAAAAAACTCATTAATGTCAAAGCTGAATGTTTTTGGAAGTAGTTTTTAGTTTGTTTTTAGTTTTAGCTATTTTAGGGGGATATCTGTGTGTGCAGGTGACTATTACTGTGCATAATTATTAGGCAACTTAACAAAAAACAAATATATACCCATTTCAATTATTTATTTTTACCAGTGAAACCAATATAACATCTCCACATTCACAAGTATACATTTCTGACATTCAAAAACAAAACCAAAACAAATCAGCGACCAATATAGCCACCTTTCTTTGCAAGGACACTCAAAAGCCTGCCATCCATGGATCCTGTCAGTGTTTTGATCTGTTCACCATCAACATTGCGTGCAGCAGCAACCACAGCCTCCCAGACACTGTTCAGAGAGGTGTACTGTTTTCCCTCCTTGTAAATCTCACATTTGATGATGGACCACAGGTTCTCAATGGGGTTCAGATCAGGTGAACAAGGAGGCCATGTCATTAGTTTTTCTTCTTTTATACCCTTTCTTGCCAGCCATGCTGTGGAGTACTTGGACGCGTGTGATGGAGCATTGTCCTGCATGAAAATCATGTTTTTCTTGAAGGATGCAGACTTCTTCCTGTACCACTGCTTGAAGAAGGTCTCTTCCAGAAACTGGCAGTAGGACTGGCAGTTGAGCTTGACTCCATCCTCAACCCGAAAAGGCCCCACAAGCTCATCTTTGATGATACCAGCCCAAACCAGTACTCCACCTTGCTGGCGTCTGAGTCGGACTGGAGCTCTCTGCCCTTTACCAATCCAGCCACGGGCCCATCCATCTGGCCCATCAAGACTCACTCTCATTTCATCAGTCCATAAAACCTTAGAAAAATCAGTCTTGAGATATTTCTTGGCCCAGTCTTGACGTTTCAGCTTGTGTGTCTTGTTCAGTGGTGGTCGTCTTTCAGCCTTTCTTACCTTGGCCATGTCTCTGAGTATTGCACACCTTGTGCTTTTGGGCACTCCAGTGATGTTGCAGCTCTGAAATATGGCCAAACTGGTGGCAAGTGGCATCTTGGCAGCTGCACGCTTGACTTTTCTCAGTTCATGGGCAGTTATTTTGCGCCTTGGTTTTTCCACACGCTTCTTGCGACCCTGTTGACTACTTTGAATGAAACGCTTGATTGTTCGATGATCACGCTTCAGAAGCTTTGCAGTTTTAAGACTGCTGCATCCCTCTGCAAGATATCTCACTATTTTTGACTTTTCTGAGCCTGTCAAGTCCTTCTTTTGACCCATTTTGCCAAAGGAAAGGAAGTTGCCTAATAATTGTGCACACCTGATATAGGGTGTTGATGTCATTAGACCACACCCCTTCTCATTACAGAGATGCACATCACCTAATATGCTTAATTGGTAGTAGGCTTTTGAGCCTATACAGCTTGGAGTAAGACAACATGCATGAAGAGGATGATGTGGACAAAATACTCATTTGCCTAATAATTCTGCACTCCCTGTAATTAACACCTCCCCCACCATTGTCACTTTCAAAATCAGGCCCACAAATACTTGAGGTAGATTATACAAGACTCAAACCTAAACAGTTCATTTCAATGGCCACTGGCTACCGTGAAAGCAATCTGTGGCCAGACTGGCTCATCCAAAATGCTAGAGAACAGAATGTTTCGGATTGTGTGGTGTGCGCAGCTGCCCGCCCACATCTTTTCACAGAACCAGCGCTTCTATATCCCGAAGACCAGTGGGGATTTGAGTGCATGCTAAGACTCACCAGAGAAGCAGTTCCTGAAGGTAATTGTATTACGTTGGCTAGTTTGTTTCCACCAATAGGTAATGACACTGTACTTGGTCCCTTCACGCCAAGAAGAGCCAACTACACATGTTTTAACTTTACGGTGTTTTTCCCTGATGGGGAGATTAACGCCGATTGGTGCACTGTGACATACCTGGCCAGAGGAAAGCTATCAAGAGACACCGGCACTGAAATAGGCCTGTGGGCATGTGCTGGTTTGTATTATTATTGTGGCTACAGACTCTATGTTAGAATTCCTAGTGGGACTTTTGGTCTCTGTGCCATGGTACGTATAGGTGCACCTCTCGTTTTAGTAGGAGAAAGGGGGGTGCGGCTGGCCAAGCCCGGCACCGCTCAACTGACAGCCACGTGCAGACGTCATGTGTTGGCCAAACAGTCACCAGGATCATTTGACCTTACAATCCGGTTGTTCAGTGATGACGTGACGAATCCTACTTCTGGGCCTAAAGTAGTCTGCGTTTAATATGCCTTTTGTGTTGTTAACATGGTTAATGTTTTGTATTTTCTTCTATTTAATCTCAAAAAGCTCCTAAAACAGTCAGTGATCACTGTTGACCTCTACTGAGTTCCGGTTCCATCTCTGGATCCCTGGAACGAATAAAAGAACCGAGGTAAAAGTGATTACGTAACACCTGCTTGATGACTCGTGATCAAAGGAGTGTGAAATGCACTTCACACACACACACACACACACACACACACACAAACACACACACACACACACACACACAGTTCTTTATTGCCAGATGCCACGTTTATTTTGAGTTTTTGTTTGTTGTGACAGTCCACAGTCTGGACAGCTCCGGTCTCAGCTGTTCCCAGCTTCCCCTCCGCTCCTCTCCTGTCTCACTAGAAAGGGGAAGGAAACCGTCATCAGACCAAACGGCATCAGCTGTGTTCTCACCTGCGTCTCCAGCACCGCCCCGTTGCGCTCACTACACCACTCCTCCCCTGCAGCCGAGCCCGGGACCACACCTCCGCCACAAGGAGAATCTGTTTTTTTAGTCAGAATTGTAATGTCACTGTGTAGTTAGGCTGGAGTTGTTCTGTAGACCTTGCACATTGTTAGTATTGTGCTCATTTCCATAATTCAGGCAACTCCAGTGATACACTGAAAAAAAACATAATGCAAACTAACTAAAATGGCATGCACTTCATTTGCTTTGCATGTTTAGAACAAAGCTCAATTAGAAAGTGCAAATCCAAGCTTTAGGTAAAAACAAAAAGCCCATACAGCTTTGAAACTCGACTTGCTGTTGTAGCCTGCACTGCATGTGCCACGTGGTTTATACAGGGAGTGCAGAATTATTAGGCAAATGAGTATTTTGTCCACATCATCCTCTTCATGCATGTTGTCTTACTCCAAGCTGTATAGGCTCGAAAGCCTACTACCAGTTAAGCATATTAGGTGATGTGCATCTCTGTAATGAGAAGGGGTGTGGTCTAATGACATCAACACCCTATATCAGGTGTGCATAATTATTAGGCAACTTCCTTTCCTTTGGCAAAATGGGTCAAAAGAAGGACTTGACAGGCTCAGAAAAGTCAAAAATAGTGAGATATCTTGCAGAGGGATGCAGCAGTCTTAAAACTGCAAAGCTTCTGAAGCGTGATCATCGAACAATCAAGCGTTTCATTCAAAATAGTCAACAGGGTCGCAAGAAGCGTGTGGAAAAACCAAGGCGCAAAATAACTGCCCATGAACTGAGAAAAGTCAAGCGTGCAGCTGCCAAGATGCCACTTGCCACCAGTTTGGCCATATTTCAGAGCTGCAACATCACTGGAGTGCCCAAAAGCACAAGGTGTGCAATACTCAGAGACATGGCCAAGGTAAGAAAGGCTGAAAGACGACCACCACTGAACAAGACACACAAGCTGAAACGTCAAGACTGGGCCAAGAAATATCTCAAGACTGATTTTTCTAAGGTTTTATGGACTGATGAAATGAGAGTGAGTCTTGATGGGCCAGATGGATGGGCCCATGACTGGATTGGTAAAGGGCAGAGAGCTCCAGTCCGACTCAAACGCCAGCAAGGTGGAGGTGGAGTACTGGTTTGGGCTGGTATCATCAAAGATGAGCTTGTGGGGCCTTTTCGGGTTGAGGATGGAGTCAAGCTCAACTCCCAGTCCTACTGCCAGTTTCTGGAAGACACCTTCTTCAAGCAGTGGTACAGGAAGAAGTCTGCATCCTTCAAGAAAAACATGATTTTCATGCAGGACAATGCTCCATCACACGCGTCCAAGTACTCCACAGCGTGGCTGGCAAGAAAGGGTATAAAAGAAGAAAAACTAATGACATGGCCTCCTTGTTCACCTGATCTGAACCCCATTGAGAACCTGTGGTCCATCATCAAATGTGAGATTTACAAGGAGGGAAAACAGTACACCTCTCTGAACAGTGTCTGGGAGGCTGTGGTTGCTGCTGCACGCAATGTTGATGGTGAACAGATCAAAACACTGACAGAATCCATGGATGGCAGGCTTTTGAGTGTCCTTGCAAAGAAAGGTGGCTATATTGGTCGCTGATTTGTTTTGGTTTTGTTTTTGAATGTCAGAAATGTATATTTGTGAATGTGGAGATGTTATATTGGTTTCACTGGTAAAAATAAATCATTGAAATGGGTATATATTTGTTTTTTGTTAAGTTGCCTAATAATTATGCACAGTAATAGTCACCTGCACACACAGATATCCCCCTAAAATAGCTAAAACTAAAAACTACTTCCAAAAACATTCAGCTTTGATATTAATGAGTTTTTTGGGTTCATTGAGAACATGGTTGTTGTTCAATAATAAAATTATTCCTCAAAAATACAACTTGCCTAATAATTCTGCACTCCCTGTATCAGTTTATTCAGAATGCATAAATGATCATTAAAATACACATCCTGAGGCAATCGTGGAACGTTTGGAAACAGGAAGGTCTGTGGCAGGTCTGGCAGGTCTACACGCAGACTGTGATCTATCTTAAACATGCTTTGAGACAAGATCTTGTGATCATTGGCACCAGGGTGGGTTTAATATTCCCCCGTGTTATTTTCACTTAAAGGATCAACTGCTAGCATTTAGAATTTCTACGTTTTGATGACAATATTTAACATGGGACAAAATTGCTGACCCTATGAAATAAATAAAGCAGGTAATACTAATGACAGACAAAAAAGATGTTCCCAGTTTTCTTTGTATTTCAGTTAGAAAGCTCAGTGATACAGATTTTTTAATTTTAGATTTGAGTCAGGACATTTGTTACTGACATTGATGGATTTAGAGGAAATGATGGCAACAAAAGTTAAATGATGGACTGAAACCTGCCTGTGACTGTGACACTGGTCCGTGTCCCATTTCCTTCTGATATGTGTTTTAAAACATGACAAGAGTTAGAAACAGACTCATATGAACAAGTTTCATTGAATGTAAAGAATTAATGCTCTAAAGCTTTGGAGTTCAGTTTGAATCAGCACTCGTCTGAGGAAACAAGGCTTGCAGAATCAATAACCTCCTTTAAATGCTTCAAACATGTTTACAGACTCGCTTTTCAAGTAAAGAAAATGAAATTGTAAATATAAAAAACTGTTTGATAGCATGACTGAACATGTGGAGGCAGACAAACTTACAAGATTCACAACAAACAAAGCTGTGAGGAACAGCTGTTTCTACATTTGAGGCCTCTCCATCTTACAAGTAAAATGCAGATGTGGTCAACTGGAACTCAGAAGTGGGTAAATTCTGACCCCCCCTCCCCAAATTGTACATCGTGTAGCCATACAGTAAGTTTTGACCTTTGGTTTCTGAGGTGGGTACGATGTGATATCAGAGTAGTATTTCTCCAGTCATCACCCACAAACAGAATGAAGACGAAAAGGCTCCTGTGGAGATGAGATGGCTGTTGACGCTGGAGCCGCTGGCATTGTGGTTGCTGCGATTGGACGTGCCTCCTTAAACCTGCTTCGGTAATGCAGCCCCTTAGTCTCGAGGAGCAGGGTGGAAAATCCAAAGTGACTGGAATTATGTAAAGTAACAAACTACTGGCTTTTTATAGAAAAGCACCGCCTCCGGTTGGTATGGTAACGGGGCGCCATTATTGGCCCCCAGATTCTCCCTTCATTGTCTTGCATGTGCTGTTCTGGATAATCGAGGCGGTGACAGAGAGGTGAGTGGATTGAGCAGGCTAATCACACACACACACACACACACACACACACACACACACACACACAGCTGCCCTTATCCTCTCTATCAGCAGCACTACGAGCCTGCCACTCTGCTTTCGTGCTGCTTTAGCATTTGCCCTGCTTGTCTGATGGCATCAGCTGCCTTCAATGTCACTTTCTTATTCAAAGGAGTTTGCAAAGAAAAGCGTGTGGACTTCTTTAAGTTGCTTGAAGACGTTTCACCTCTCATCCAAGAAGCTTTGACTACGATGACCTGGATGACTGAGAACCTTCACAGACATGTCACTTTCTTATCTTCTGCTGACATGTTTGTTTTTTTCATCACTTCTCCAACGAGCACACATGCACAGAGTGCAAACAATCAGAGTTTTTCCATCATGTGAGACTCAGGTCTGTGGTGTTTTTTCTAAGCAGCATAAGCTGCTCAAGAAAGAATCTGTGTGTCGATGTGGGCCACTGGGATCTGGGAAATCCTCGTGTCGAAGCATGCGACCTACATGCAACTTGTATTTTTAACACTCTGTTGCAATTCGTCAGCATTGCCATGGTGATAAGTAAATCATTATTCACCTGAGACAGTTGTAGTAAATTTGCCTCATGGAAGAAAATGAGGAACAAGAATGGCATGAAAGACAAATTTAGATTCAGCTGGGGTTTAGGGAGGTGCAGTAAAATGACATGAATGAGAATCTGAAAGACAAACAGATGTGACGTATGTGTTAAAGCCACCTCTATCCTCTTATTCTGCTCTCACATAAAACAGGAAGTATTTATAGAGTATGAAAGCAGTTGTATCCACATTTATCCCACCTTCCGTGTCTGATTAAAACGCTTTAAAATTAGATGTAAAAGCATTCTTATCCATACTGTTTTTATAGCCAGCCTGTCACATGACCTTGCTGTTCATTGTCAGTGGTCCTGATGTTAGCATTGTGTGGTCTGAGATTTAATTATGCTCAATAATGTGATGATGGCAAATAATGTTTGATTAGTATTTGTTATTACAAATCCTTTAAACAGTGATTTTTGATTATGAATCACTTGGCCAAGGTAAGTAACAGACATCTGTTCTCAATGAGGAGCTCCAGTGTTTCCGTGATTACTGTTCAGGATGTCTTCAGTGTTAATGCAGGGCTGATGGTGTTGTGCAGCTGCTGCTGTGTTTTAAATGAAGCTCAGCAGTCGCCAGAGTCATTTAGAGGTTAGCAGAGACGGGGTCGTCTCAGCCGACGAGCACGGCGCTGATCAACTGGGAGAGATCAAAGGCAGAAATGAAGAGTGTTGACAAGCTGCTCGCGTTCTTTTAGACTCGCGTTCCTGATTTGGAGGGGAGTTAAGAACAGTGACTGTGATTTTTATCAGCATGTCTGCTCATACAGACTACAAATTATTCCCACTCCAGCTCCAACTAAACAGACAGAGCTCTTGGAATTTATTTTAACTTTTAGCAGCTAGATAAGATTTTAAAGCATTTTTATTATTTAGCCTAATGGTAACTCTTGCAGGGTGTATTTTTTACATGGCAGCCCAGTTGCTAGGAAACATCTAAATAGATTTTTGACCTTGTGCATGACTTTCTTGCTACAGGCATGGCTTATATGGATTATCCAAAATGTCTGCTTATGTTATGCCTATTCTAAAAGGCAACTGCCTCGGGTTCACTATGGGCGAGGTGGTCATTATATCTGTGGCAAAATATGAATCGTTAAAAGCTGGGCCTTTACATATTCTGTAATACGTTCATTATAGGTATTATTAAGTAATAAAGGATCCACCTACTCTGCCAAGTTTCTTTGTTTATTTGGTTAGGAAAATATTCAAAGCTGTTATGAAAGCATAAAATGGCAGTGCTTCAAGTGCAGTCATGGTAAACAGAAAGGACACCATATTCTCTTGTATGTAGTATCAGAATATACCCTTACGGGCATAATCAGTAAATCCGACTCTCTCTGTAACAACAGTTTTCTGGTCTGGAGCATTTAGATGTGTTAACACAATCCCAAGGACAAAACATCAGCAGTGATTTCAGAAAATCAATCTGGGACATTTCCAAACAATTTAAAGTCCATCTTTCAACATTGAGAAGGATCATTCACAAGTGGGAAACAATCTTCCTAGGGGTCCCAGCAAATTCACCCCAATGTCAGACCATGTAATGTCCAGGGAAACAGTAAAACTCAGCTACCAGGTCATATGTCAACCCATAGCTGGACTGGCCATTGGGCATACCAGGCATTTGCCTGGTGGGCGGATAGGGTTATTTTATTTTTTTTGTAATGGTATAAACAGTGAAAGGTTGTGTATTGGCCAGATGCTGGCAGATGTGTAAAAATAACTCAGTTGTTTGGTGGTGGCTATGGTGTAGCTTCCACAGAGGCCAGCAGGTGGATGAGGGAAAGGGGAGGCAGGAGGAGGAGAGACCCGAGGCGGCCGCCGGTCCGAGTGTCAGGTGAACTGAACTTCAGGTAAGAAGTTATGACCTGCAGTCTATCTGGGTCAGATATAAACTAAGTTTAGGTGGAGTTTATTTTCGTTATGCTGACTTTTTACAGTCAGTTACAATAACTCGCACTGCGTACTAGCTAGCATGACGGAGTTTCTATACTGCTGGGTGGGTGCTGTGATGTTACTGATAGTGAACTTTATTTTATTCATAAGGTTAGTTAGTAGAGTTGCCAACCGTCCCGTAAAAAACGGAATCGTCCCGTATTCAGAGAAAATATTACGCGTTTTGTATTGAGGTGAGAAGGAACACAGTTTGTCCCGGATTTCAGCTACAATGAAAAGGACACAAAGCTGGAGTTATTCTGTGTCTTTATGCTGTCAGCTGTTTCTTCTCTCATTCTCCCCCCTCCCTCTCCTGTTGCTACTTCAATCATTAAACTGATCAATGATCAGCTGATCAGCTTTTCTGTCGCAAGTCCCGTCTCTGTTGTTTGTTTATCGCCCACTTTGCGCCAGAAAGAAGAAACCAGCGGATAAACAACAGCAGCATGTTTAAGCTTGATCAGCTGTTGTTAGAATTTATTTAATATTAATTTCTAGTATCAGCTGATGTTTGCTGGAGCCACAGCTGTAAAAGCTGCTGGCCATGATATCGGTTTGGATATGTGGTGAGAGGGAAACATGAAGATGAAACCAGGAGATGTCTTTACTGAATCATCAGAGCTGAACAGGTGATGGAGAAACAGGTTTACCTTTTAGGTGACATGAATGAGTTGAAGGGAAGTTATGAGCTGTTTCTGAGAGACAAATAACACCAGGATCCTTTTTTTATGTAGCTGACAGCTGGTAACTGTGCAGGGGCGGGTCTAGGAAAGTTTTGGCAGGGGGCCAGGTAGGGCATTAACAGGGAAAAGGGGGGCACAAAGAAATACTTTTCTTTTTTATTTTCATTTAAAATGTCTAGCTTATAATAAATTTCTGTTTCCACCACAACAAAAGTAGCCATAGTAGCCATAACTCGAAATTTTGACAAAAATAACTTGAAATTTTGACAAAAATAACTTGAAATTTTGACTTGTTAACTCAAAATTTTGAGAAAAGTAACTCAAAATTTCGAGTTAGTGCTGCCAATCAGTAATCTATGTGAATGATGTCATTTTCTTGTTGCCCGGAAGCTGAAGCCCTCAGCTACAAATGCTACAGCTAAGCTACCAGTATTACAGCCAGTCATGAATGCACAAATTGCTGAGTATTTTCAGTGTCACTTCACAAATGATGAAATCCTTGTGTTATTAGCTGAATCACATGGCGGCAAATGTACTCTCGAAAGCGCCAATTTGTTGCTATACATTGGTAGCTCACGGTCCGGTTTTGAGTGTGCATTCCTCTGCGCCATATCCTTCCGGGTAACAAGGAAATTACGTCACTAACGTAGATTACTGATTAGCAGCGCTAACTCAAAATTTTGAGTTACTTTTACATTCTCAAAAAAAATTTCGAGAAAAATAACTTGAAATTTTGAGCTATGGATACTTTTTTTTTTTTTTTAGTGGTGGAAACGGGCTTCCATAAAAGACTGTTCCAGAGTTTCACAGCTGCAATGACACGACCTCGTCAGCTGTCT
Organism: Oreochromis niloticus; assembly: GCF_001858045.2. NCBI lineage: Eukaryota > Metazoa > Chordata > Actinopteri > Cichliformes > Cichlidae > Oreochromis > Oreochromis niloticus. The sequence continues at coordinate 38,705,480 of NC_031981.2, read as the reverse complement.
AATTTGGAACTACTAAAAGTTGTTGGTTGACTGACTGATGATGCTGATATGCTAAGCTTTGTTTATATGCATCAGTGTGCCTGTGCAGTGTCCTACCTGTGGGAAAGGAAATAAGTATTACTCACTTTTATCTTTCAGCATTGGCTGTGGCTCAGGAGGCAGAGCAGGTCATCTTCTAATCAGAAACTTGGTGGTTTGATCATTTAGAGGTAGAAACATAAGTGAATGTGACATGTTGTATAAAGCGCTTTGAGTACTTGAATACAAAAAGTGCTACTTTATAACCAATTCTTTAAATATTACTTTATGCATCTGATGAAAATAATCAGACTATAATAGACTCACTGTTTTATTTAACTCCACCCAGAATAGAAACTATTATCTGAGCATATATCAGCACATGTTAGGATGGTGACCTTGCTTCCACGTTCCTCCACATTTTCTATTGAGCTTGAAGGCTGCTGTGGCATGACTGATGAACGCTGACTGGAAGCGAACAATAGAGATGCATGATGTAAATGACATGGCTCCCGTGTAGTGCAGTGATGTCTTTACCTCATGGCACTTTCCATCCTGTCATTATCCTTCCTGTGTGCAGTAGCATATTCACGGGGTTTTAAAATGATGCTCAGGAAAATAGCCATCATTTGTATGATTATATAGTCGACCTTGTGGAAAATAGTAAATCCACCACTGGGCTTCACAGGCAGCTGTTTCACGATTACTGTGATGCTGTCCCAACATGACAGTCAGTTACAATAGTGCTAGATCAACTATCTTTGTATATTTATATACTACAATGGTCCACCTTATCATGTTGGAGGTGCTTCTGTGCCCTAGTGATTCAAATCAGTAAATCTTATTTATTTATGGAGTTAAGTAGAATCTCCCAAGGCCATTTATTTCTGGGTGAGAGGCCATATCAGGAGCAAAAGAAGGGTTAGGGAAGGAAGGTTATTGGGGCCCCACTGGTGGCTGGGCCTTAGTTCATGGGGCCTTGGTGGGAGCAAATTGAGAGGCAACAGAGTCTCGCCCTGTTGTGGGTCCACCATGTGCAGCAGGTGTCCTAGGGGTTCAATTCTCTGTGGGAGTGGAGCCAAGTGGCCAGTGCTGTGCTTGGAGACCTCAGGATCACTGTAACAGATGGATTTGTGCACTTGTGAGTGGTGATGCTGATACTGCACAAATGCTGGTCTATTATGGTAAAGATAACACAGAATATAAAAGGGCTGGACTCTCCCTGACAGAGGGGATGAGGGTGTCCTCCCCTTGTGGTCCTCCATATCATTTCTTCTTTATTCTAAGCTACGTCATTTAGGTTTACTAAACCTGCGCAAATTTGCGTAACTTCCCTAAACTCAACACCCCCTAGAATTACTGGGTTTTTTATTTTCTCGTGCAAGTCCCGAGGTGTTAAGCACCCCTGCTGAGATTTTCACAGGTCGTCAGCTCATTTCTCCTCCAGCTTTTGTTGTGCAAACCACCCATTATCCTTGAGGCCTGGCACATTTGCATTTGCTCACTCAGAGTTGCTCAGATCCAAGTCAGGCCAAACCTCTGTGTTACAACTTTCAGAAATGCCTGCCATATCTATACAAAATATCCCACACATTGACTGACCTGCAAATATAAAAGACACACATTCACACCTTCCTTGACTCTCAGCACAGATCTTCCATTGTTCCATTGTCACTGTGTATGTGAGGGAGTGGCATTGCTTGACTACAACACAGTGCTGTGCATAAAAGCAGACCGACCCAGGTGGGAGAATCATTTCTTGTTTGCATTTCTGAGAACGCACATCAGGATGGCCTCCGTATCACTGCCACGCAGTAAGAACCTCTCCGCACAACAGGCTTTGGCCTTGCTTCAGGAAATGGACGAAGCAGATTCTGATGGAGGAGAGGTTTCATTTGTCCAGCAGGCCACTGATACCTCCTCAAAAGAATCTGAAAAGGAGACGGAACAAGAACCCAACATGCCTCCACGGAAGAGGCCCCGTGGTACTGGGAAGCCCAGCCAGAGCCACACGGCAAAAGACGGCACTGTGTGGGTTGAGGAGGACATTGGAATGCCCAGTGCAGTAGCAAATCGTTCGTGCTTCACTTCACTGTGCATTCACACAGTATATTGCAACCAAGCCAGACAAATTTGGGATCAAGTTCTGGATGGCCATGGATTTGGACATCAAATATGTCTGCAGTGCATCTCCTTACTTGGGAAAGGACCCCAGTTGTCAGAAGGGAGAGAGGCTGGCAGAGAACGTGGTCATGAAACTGATGGAGCCATTTTTGGATGATGGGAGAAATGTCACAAGAGACAATTTCTTTACTTCACTGTTACTGTCGCACAGACTGCTGCAGTGGAAAACAACGTTACTGGGCACGGTGAATAAAGTCGGGCGTGAATTTCCTCAACTTGCAAAAGATACTGCAAAGCGAGAGGTATTCTCCACTTCAGTGTTTAGAAGTGGCAGTGTCTCCTTGACAATTTATGCACCTAAAAAAAACCAAGACTGTGTGTGTTCTAAGTTCCATGCACCAAGACGTGACGATCGGAGACGGCAGAAAGAGGAAACCCAACACGATAACAGACTATAACCACATGAAGGTATGTGAATGTATGTACAGTTTTACACCAGTGCTACAATGTTTTCTGATGTGTGCTATACAGGCCTATAGAAGAAAACATATACTCATGACTCTCTCTCTCTGCTTTTACAGTGTGGTGTAGACGTGTTGGACCAAATGGCACGGATGTATTCGGTAAGAGCAGCAACACGCAGGTGGCCAGTAGCGGTTTTCTACAATATGCTGGACCTGGCGGCGATGAATGCCTACATTTTGTACAAGACATGTACAGGGTGGACAGGCAAAAGAAGATTGTTTCTGAGTCTTCTAGCTCAGCAACTTCGTTGCCGATTCATGCAGCACAAGGAAATATTAACACAGAGGCAGGCTGCTGAAGCTGCTGCAGCTGCTGTGCCAGGGACCGTAAAGACAACGTAGTGCCAGGTGCAAGAGAGCTGCAACAGGAATCGCAGCAGGTTTACCTGTGCAACATGTCAGAAATTCACCTGTACCAAATGCAGGGATGATGGACACTGGGTCTGCAAACGCTGTAAAGTTTGAAACACTTTGAAATAAAACAGACTTGTGTACCCATATATTGTGAATGTGTGTCTTTTGTATTTAGGTTGTAACACAGAGGTTTGGCCTGCCTTGGATCTGAGTAAACAAATGCCAATGTTGCACACACACACACACACACACACACATACAGTAAATCTGCATGTATTTGTCCCAAAAGTGGAAAATCTGCATTGTCATTGCAAAAAAGTGGACAGTGCAAGACAAAAGCAGATACCTACAACCACGATTACCGACACTAACAAGCTGATCTACACTACGGCAGCAGTGATCAGTGAGCTGCTTGGCTACAAGTTGAACAGCCACAAGGGGCAGTACCCTCCATGGAGAAGGAGGCTAGAGGGCAAGATCAAAGTAGCACGAAGGGAGGTTAGCCAACTAACAGAGTTGCAGAAAGGTGTGACAAAGAAGGTGCATAAGTCCATACCTGAGGCCTTGGAAACTGCCAAGCAAAGACTCACAGCCTTGGCCAGCCACTTGAGGAGGTACACCAGAGAGATAGAAGGCAGGAGAATAAACCAGCTGTTCTCCACAGAACCAGCAAAGGTCAAATCAAATCAAATCAAATCACCTTTATTGTCACATCACATGTGCAGGTACACTGGTACAGTACATGCGAGTGAAATTCTTGTGTGCAAGCTTCACAAGCAACAGAGTTGTGCAGAATACAATAACGTGCAACAAGCAAAATATAAAAATGGTTAATCTAAAAGTAATAAATATATGTACCATATATAAAGGTATATACATTACTGAATGTGTGTACTAAATATGTTTTTCTACGTGTGTGTGTGTGTGTGTGTGTGTGTGTGTGAGTGTGTATATACATGTTTTACAAATGAAATAGAGTAAACAATAAAATAAGATATATAAAATATAAAATATAAAATATACAGAGGTAGGTATGTGCAAAACAGTGGCATTAATGTACAGTATGGAGTGCATAATGTTGAAGTTCCAGTAGTGAGGGTGAGGTGTCTATGACGTGTTCAGCAGTCTGATGGCCTGGTGGAAAAAGCTGTCTCTCAGTCTGCTGGTACGGGACCGGATGCTGCAGAACCTCCTTCCTGATGGAAGTAGTCTGAAGAGTTTATGGCTGGGGTGACTGGAGTCCTTGATGATCCTCCCCGCTTTCCTCAGGCACCGCTTCCTGTAGATGTCTTGGAGGGAGGGAAGCTCACCTCCAATTATCCGTTCAGCACACCGCACTACTCTCTGGAGAGCTTTGCGGTTGTAAGCGGTGGTGTTGCCATACCAGGTGGTGATGCATCCAGTGAGGATGCTCTCAATGGCACAGCGATAGAAGGTCCTGAGGATGCGGGGGCTCATGCCGAATCTTTTCAGTCTCCTGAGAAAGAAGAGGCGCTGCTGCGCCTTCTTCACTGTCTTGTTTATGTGTACTGACCACGTAAGATCCTCAGCCAGATGTACACCAAGGAAGCGGAAGCTGCTCACTCTCTCCACAGCGGCGCCGTTGATGGTGATGGGGGTGTGTACTCCTCTGCACCTCCGGAAGTCCACTATCAGCTCCTTTGTCTTTGCGACGTTGAGGGTGAGATGGTTGTCTTGACACCAGTGGGTCAGGGCGCTGACCTCCTCCCTGTAGGCTGTCTCATCACCGTTGGTGATAAGACCCACCACTGTAGTGTCGTCCGCAAACTTCACAATGATGTTGGAGTTGTTAGTGGCCGTGCAGTCGTAGGTGTAGAGTGAGTACAGGAGAGGGCTCAGTACACACCCCTGTGGAGCACCAGTGTTCAGTGTGATGGGGGATGAGGTGGTGCTGCCCAGTCTGACCACTTGGCGTCTGTCAGACAGGAAGTGAAGGATCCAGCTGCAGAGGGAGCTGCTCAGTCCTAGATCCTGCAGTTTCCTGTCCAGCTTCGAGGGAACGATGGTGTTGAATGCTGAGCTGTAATCTACAAACAGCATTCTCACATACGTGTCTCTCTTCTCCAGGTGTGACAGGGCAGCATGGAGTGTCAGGGCTATGGCATCATCAGTGGTGCCATAGCCCTTTGTACGCATCAGGGATGCGTACAAAGCCCTCCCCCGCGCCCCATTCGGCCAATCAGATCACCGCTCCATCCTGCTTCTACCCGCCTAGGTGTACTCTCAGTGGCAAGGGAACAATAAGAGAACAGCACCACCAAGGCTGGAGACGGAGCAATACGTCTCCAGCCTTATTGCTCCGCGGAGAAGGACGCAACCCATAACCGCAATGCTCAGTGGCTAGTGGATCTGAGGGCAGACCATAGCAACCTCCCTGAACAGGGTCCAGTAACCATCACAGTGGCAGATATCCAAGAAAGGGTCTCCAGTATGAAGAGTTGGACAGCACCAGGGCCCGACATGGTTCACGCCTACTGGCTGAAGAAGCTGACTGCACTCCATGAGCGTCTGGGAGCACAAATGAACCAGCTGCTAGTTAACGAGAGACACCCGGAATGGCTAACCGAAGGTCGGACGGTCCTGATCCCCAAGGACCCCAAGAAGGGAGCGGTCCCATCCAACTACCGACCAATAACCTGCCTCAGTACTACATGGAAGCTCCTGTCAGGCATCGTATCAGCTAAGATGAACAGGCACATGGGTCAATACATGAGTGGGGCAGAGAAAGGGATTGGTAGGAATACCAGAGGCGCAAAACACCAGCTACTGGTAGACAGGACAGTCAGCCGAGACTGCAAGACCAGACTGACCAACCTGTGCACTGCCTGGATTGATTACAAGGAGGCCTATGACTCAATGCCCCACAGCTGGATACTGGAATGCCTAGAATTGTACAAGATCAACAGGACCCTAAGAGCCTTCATCAGGAACTCAATGGGGATGTGGCGCACAACACTAGAGGCCAACTCCAAGCCCATAGCACAAGTCACCATCAAGTGCGGGCTCTACCAAGGTGATGCCCTGTCCCCACTGCTGTTCTGCATAGGCCTGAACCCCCTCAGTGAGATCATTAACAAGACTGGCTACGGATACCGACTACGGAACGGAGCAGTTGTCAGCCACCTCCTGTACATGGATGACATCAAGCTGTATGCCAAGAGTGAACGAGACATCGATTCACTGATCCGCACTACCAGGCTATACAGCAATGACATTGGAATGTCATTCGGACTGGAGAAGTGTAGTCGGATGGTAACAAAGAGAGGGAAGGTAGTCAGAACTGAGGGGATTGAACTACCAGAAGGCAACATTGCAGACATAGAGGACAGTTGAGAGTACCTGGGGATCCCGCAGGCGAATGGGAACCATGAAGAGGCCGCTAGAAAGGCTCCAACCACCAAATACCTGCAGAGGGTCAGGCAAGTCCTGAGGAGTCAGCTGAACGGTAAGAACAAGATCCGGGCCATCAACACCTACGCCCTGCCCGTGATCAGGTACCCTGCTGGGGTAATAGGCTGGCCAAAGGAGGAGCTAGAAGCCACTGACATCAAGACAAGAAAGCTCCTGACCAAACATGGAGGGTTTCACCCCAAGTCCAGCACCCTGAGACTGTACGCAAAGCGGAAGGAAGGGGGCCGGGGACTGGTGAGTGTCAGCACCACTGTCCAGGATGAGACAACGAACATCCAAGAATACATTGGGAAGATGGCCCCAACTGACCGAGTGCTCAATGAATATCTCAGGCAGCAGAAACCCAAGAAAGAGGAGGGAGATGAGGAACAATCATGGAAGGACAGGCCCCTGCATGGTATGTACCACCGGCAGATAGAGGAGGTGGCTGATATCCAGAAATCCTACCAGTGGCTGGACAAAGCTGGACTGAAAGACAGCACAAAGGCACTAATCATGGCAGCACAAGAACAAGCCCTGAGTACAAGATCCATAGAGGCTGGGGTCGATCACACCAGGCAAGACCCCAGGTGCAGGCTGTGTAAAGATGCCCTAGAGACAATCCAGCACATAACAGCAGGGTGCAAGATGCTAGCAGGCAAGGCATACATGGAACGCCATAACCAAGTGGCCGGCATAGTGTACAGGAACATCTGTGCCGAGTATAACCTGGAAGTCCCAAGGTCAAAATGGGAGACCCCCCCAAGGGTGATGGAGAATGACCAAGCTAAGATCCTGTGGGACTTCCAGATACAGACGGACAAATGGTGGTGGCTAACCAACCGGACATAGTGGTGGTAGACAAACAGAAGAAGACGGCCGTAGTGATCGATGTAGCGGTTTCGAATGACAGCAACATCAGGAAGAAGGAACACGAGAAGCTGGAGAAATACCAAGGGCTCAGAGAAGAGCTCGAGAGGATGTGGAGGGTGAAGGTAATGGTGGGCCCCGTGGTAATCGGAGCACTAGGTGCGGTGACTCCCAAGTTAAGCGAGTGGCTCCAGCAGATCCCGGGAACAATATCGGACATCTCTGTCCAGAAGAGCGCAGTCCTGGGAACAGCTAAGATACTGCAGGACCCTCAAGCTCCCAGGCCTCTGGTAGAGGACCTGAGCTTGAAGGATAAACCGCCCGCAGGGGCGTGCTGGGTGTTTTTTTTAAATTTTTTTTATTAAATATATATGTATATATATGTATATATGTATACATATACACACACACACACACACACACACACACACATATTGTTAAGGGATTTCTTAGGATTTTAGGATTTTTATTATGTTATGCTTAAAAGTACATTTCATTATCTAAATGTGTTTGCTCTTTCTTATTCAGCTTAACCTCTGCAACTCTGTGCAGACTCCTAAATGGGGGAATGTTAAGGGATTTCTTAGGATTTTAGGATTTTTATTATGTTATGCTTAAAAGTACATTTCATTATCTAAATGTGTTTGCTCTTTCTTATTCAGCTTAACCTCTGCAACTCTGTGCAGACTCCTAAATGGGGAAGTTACACAGGAAGCCTGCAGTTCTATTTTCTCTCTTCCTGTATGTGCTCTCTGAATAAAGTCTCTTCCTTTTTACTGCAGCGGTGCGAGTCTCCCTCGACCGTGTACACGTAAACCTGTCTGAGCCTTTTTATTCCGACCTGGGTTGCAATACAGGAAAACTCCTGACATTTCTTGGTCCTTCGAGCCGGATGGGACACAGCGACCTTTGTGTGACCCCACAGGAAAGCCTCATCGAGCCCCGACGTCGTGAGAAGCCCGCGCTGAAGTCTGTCGACAGCTCCTGTCCAGGTACAGGATAAAGTCCAGAGACGTGAATTCGGGTTCTGGCCAGCGTTCTTATAAGTGGTCCACGGCGGTGGGGTCGATGAGGTTGACCTGAGAGACCGGCAGCAACCAGGTGAATATTAACACTCAGACACCTCGCGTAAAACGTCTAGGCTCGCCCAGAGGGGTTGGTAGCATTCCTAAAAGTAAACGCTCGCCTGAAAAAGGGGCTGGAAGCTATTTTAGGGGGATTTCTAAATGTAAACGCTCGCCTGAAAAAGTGGCTGGAAGCTATTTTAGTAGGGTTTCTAGAAGTAAACGCTCGCCTGAAAGAGGGCTGGAAGCTATTTTAGATAAACCTGGTCCGTAAGACGTAGTGCGCGTTGAAAAGGTATTGTTGTTGTTTCATTTTTGTTGGTGGAATAAGTTGATTTTACAGCACAATAAGGAGGCTGAACTATTCCACTATTTTGTTTGCTGTTGGCCACCCAAGTATTGGTGAAAAGAGAGAAACAGGTTGTGTTGACACCGCTTTCAAGAATAGCTTGAGAGTAGAAGGCCGTGTCAACTACCTCTCTCGATTCTCGTGCCAGAGAAGGTGCCGCAGTTGTGTGGTTGTAAGGTATTAAAATTAAAAGGATTAAAATGGGTAATGAAGCTTCAAAACTCACTGCTGACGAGCAGTGGTTAGAAAAGAAATGTCCAGGAGCTGGACAAATTAGTGCATGTAGATGGAGAAATCCAAAGAAAACCTAAATGTCCCACGTGGGAAGGTAAATGCATTGACTAAACTATAAGAAACCCTCCAAGCAGAAATAAATACTGAAAAGGAAGCTAAAAAGAAAACAAAGCGTACACAAGAGTTGTAATATTTTAAAGCATAGAAAGTGGAATGAAGTGGAATAAACAAAAGGTTAAATTAAGGTTAACTTAAAGTAGAGCTTATCTGCGATAAGCATGATAATAGGAGATAATAGGAAGGTTAACAACCTGTAAACTGGTATTAACAATGAAACATAGTTGGCATGACGACCGTGCCTAGAATGAATAGAATGCATGAAACCAGATAATTCACACGAAATATATCAAATGAAAAAGAGAGATGCATAAGGTATATTAAGGCTGTGTCATTGTTCAGCCAAGGAAAATGTCTCCAGCTTGGGAAGGTGTGAAACTGCAGGTCACATCGGCCTTTGATGGATACATAATAAAATATAAACTAATATACTATTGTATATTAGTAGTAAAGTAGTGAAGTAGTGTATATACTATTGCTGTTATAAAAAAGGAAAAACAATACAATGATAACATTAATAATGACATACTATTAATTAGAAGGGGCACCTCAGTCAGTTATGATGCGAGGTGGAAGATTGTTAAAAGTAGTCTAAATCAAGCTTAAGGTTTGCTCAAACTCAGTACAATGATATATGAGATGAAGAAAATAAGGAATTAACTACACTAATCAGGTGCATAGAGACACTTGACCGGCTTGTAAACCTGTCATCTTAGATGAGACTTTAAGATGAAGACCCAACCCTGTATACAACAGCTACAAGACTGAGAAGCTGGATTAACATTAAATAAATATGTGGACACTACCAAGCTAATGAGGAGCGGTGACGCGCATGGAGATGCTGGTTTTGCTCACTACAATTGTATAAATAGAGTTTGAATTCAGTACTGTGGATGTACAGTGAGTGACCTCTATATATCTTGAAAAGCATGTCTGAAATACTCGTATGGAAGCATATTTTGAGTGAGTTTAACTGTGTAAATGCTGTGAGTAGTAGGTTTTGAGTGATTGGGTGTGATTTGTACAAAAATAATATAACATAAGTAATAATAACACTACAAAGGTTCATAGTAGAGTGTGTGAACAAGTGGAATTTTTGAGAGAAAAGGCAGTGTGTGTGATGATACCTGATGTCTGAAAGGGCTCTATTCAGGAGTGTGTGCGTGACATAAAGGTGTTGGTTTTTAGATCAAGATTTAGCAGAATTAAAGAGGGTTTATAGACTATGAATACAAAGAGAAACAAAAGAGTTCGATTAGTCTGCAGAAACAGGAAATAGGTGTATAAATATATATGTGTGCCTGTGGTGTGTCAAGACAGCTCGCAGAGAGAAACAGAACTCTATGAATAGACTCTATGAATAGAATGAATAGACAACACATACTCAAACACTTGCAATGAAGAAAGCAGCTTACACTCAATTAATATGAACGCAAAGCCTTGATGCCATAGGCAATTTGTTTTTGTTTTTGTTTGTTTGTTTTGTAAGTTTGGAAAACAAATTTGTGATCATACTTGTGGATCACAGTGACATATAATGATTAGGCACATGATTTAACAATGACGAGTTTTAGAGCTGTGAGCTATGAGCTATAAGCAATGCAAAGTTTTTCCTAACTTAAAAGTTTGAAATATGTAAGATGTATGAATTCTTTGAGAAATAGGAATTGCCTAAAATGCCTTAAGTCAAAATGTAGTGTTGCATCTACACAGCAGATAGAGTTGTAGAAGCGAAACCGTTGACATCCTCACACACGCAGGCCAAGATATAAATATATACACTGACAGACAGTATGTTTTTTCAGCTGTGCAACACTTTGAGATCTTCTAAAGACACTATTAGAAGTAATTTTATTGCCAAAACGGTTAGCATTTTGTAAATGTGCTGCACACCAGAAAGGCTGCTCAGAGGTCACTAAAGGCAATAACTTGGCAGACCAGAGCCGCAAAAGCAGCAGCACAACAAACTATAGACACATTAATGTCTGACTCCTCAAGTGCAAATGCCACTTGATGTGCTTATAAACGAACAGAAAGCCGCACCAACTAGAGAACAAAAGAGGTGGTTAAAAGGTGGAGCACAGCCAGAAAATGATTTGATGACCTGTAATAGCAAACCAATACTACCAAAGTCCCTACACATATCAGCAGCATTATTGTCAACAGGAGGGGGGGTAGGAGTGGTAGATAAAATTTCGGAAATTTGTCGGAACATACATGATTTGCCAAAAACATAATGCACATAATGCACATAATGCACACCACCTCATCCTTTTCATACAATCCACATGAGTTTTATTGAGCTAAATGAATGCCAAGGCTCAGAATACGCTCTAGTGATCATAGACGTGATCTCAAAATGGCCAGAAATCTATCCAGTAAAAAAAGCAGATGCCAGTAGCAAAATGTTTGTGCAACCATTTTATTTTAATATATGGCATCCCCACTCTGATAAGATCAGACAATGGGACACATATTGTTAATGAAGTAATCAGTAAGGTCTCTGAGGCACTAGGAAATAAAACAGAGACTGAGAAAATGCATGGAAGAAACAGGGCGACCATGGCCTGAGTGTATAGGCCTGGTAAAAATGTGGATGAGACTGACACAAAGTTCTCAGAAACTCACAACTAAAGAGATTGTTCTAAACAACTCTCCAGTATCTTGCAGGTTGAAACCAGGTGATTGGATCCTGATCAAAGTACTCCAAAAGAGAAATCGGAGTTCACCAAGGTGGGAAGGTCCTTATCAAGTGCTACTCACCACACCTACTGCCTGCAAAATAGCAGAAAGACCGTCCTGGATCCATCAAAGCCACTGCAAAAAAGTGAGTGACGTTTAGACGCCGACACCCCTAACTCCTGTATGGTGATCTATTGGTGGAGGGAGGGCTGATCGGGTATACCCCGCCTTCTTCTTCTTGCCAGTAGTCTACTCATCAGAGGTCACAGGTGTGTCATCATGAAGACACTCGTCCTCCTAGTGGCTAATGTTGCACTCCTGGTGAGTTTCTTAACACTCACCCGAAAGAAAGAAGATGAACAACGCATGGTATCGATATATACATGATAGCACACCCAGAAAAGACTGCTATGTTTGCTCCTATATGCCCCCAACGACACAATACGCCACCTTGTATGCGAAGGGAGTGGACATAATTCAAGCAAAGTGTGCCGCAAGCTACGCCAGCCGTGGGCATCAATTCCAGGGAATCGAGGTCAACCATGAGGAACCTCTCCAGATAGGACTACGAAACGGCACATGTGACGAATGGTTCTGGGTTGACCTGAGAGTGATGCACAGAAGTGAGGCTAAATCTTTCACAGTCTTTCTTGGAAACAATGGGAATTTGAGCCACAGCCTATGCTACCGCCAAGAGAACGGATCCACGCCGATGGGAAACACCACCACCAACTGCAAAGCAGTACAGACACACGCTCCTGGAGGGCCCGTGAAAAGCAACAACATCTCAAATGGCACCTTCTGGGTGCAAGGGATGGCCTGGATCTGTGGCCAACAGGCCTATTTTATCCTTCCTGGGAATTGGGCAGGTCAGTGCGCTCCCATTTTCATATCTGACCACACTTTCAAGATAACCATGGACGCCACGTCAACATCAACGTCAACAACAAGGAAAAGATGAAGCACCCCAGACCTCAAGCAGCATGATTCCATATGGGGTTCCGATGTCCCGGAGGAATTTAAACTTTGGACTGAAAGACAAAAGGTTCAGAATGCTTCATGTAAATTCAACGACGAACGGGATCAAGAGATTGACGCTCTGTGCATTGCAGTAATGCAACACAGGGTAGCATTGGACATAATTCTCGCCGAGAAAGGAGAATTCTCTTTAACAACACATGTTGCACATACATTCCAGATAATGTGCACTCACCGAACATGACTGATGCTCTGGAAACACTCAGACAACTTCGGGATACACAAAAACGAGACTATGCCACAAACACAGAAGACTGGCTTACGTGGCTTTTAAGCGGCTCTTGGAAGTCCCTGCTGATTAATGATATATACATATGTAGATATAGATGTGTGTGTGTATAAGTAGACTTTATGCATATTATGTAAGGTGTGGCTATATAAATATATGTACAACTCTGTGTATATATGTTTATGGACAGGCATGCAATGTAGTGACAAGGATTGACAAGAACTCATATTGCATATGAGAAATATTGCACATAGAAACTACCATGGTGTATTGTACGCTCCAGGTAAGGAAGGAAAGTAGCCTTGCAGGGAAGGAAAGACTTGAATCTCTCATGGTTGGGGGTTGGGGGAGGGTGTGTTTGCACAACAAAAGCAGCAGAACAATGGAGCTGAAGACCTGTGAAAATCTTAGCGGGGTGCCAAGAGCTGTTAGGGTCGGGGGAATTTACGCAGATTTGCGCAGGGCTAGTAAATCTAGTAGTAGTGACTTGCACCAGGGAAAAAAAGGCTCAGTAATTCTAGTGTTGCAGATGACAGTGCCCAACCCCAAACCCACTCTAACTGTAGTCACTACTCTATATGAATTCTGAAGTAGTTGTTGGGCCTGTGCCAGATGAATCATCGGGCATTTGCACATGCTTTAATTAAACTGTTTCAAGACCATGTTACTTTTTCTTCTCTTAGGCTTAGGCAACTCCTATGTTCTTTTGTTTTTTGAAGTGTATAGATTTAGACTGGATTCCACTGCACACAACCACAACCTGGGCAAACTCCCCAGTGGAGAACCACATCAGGCTAAGTGCAAAAGCCAGATTATTAAGGATGGTGGTGCACACTATTAAACACTCTTGATATAAAAGCTTTTATATCATTTTCTACTCAGTAGAGTGTCTCTTTCCCATTTATTTAGTCAGGTAGACTTCTGTGGATGGAAAGAAAAACCTACTACAAGGTTACAAAATTGTATAACTGACTACAACAAAAAATAGACAGCAAAGAAATACAACATTGCACCAATGAAAATGGACAATTTCTGGAAAAATACTGACTCATTTCAAATTTAATGGCAGAAACACGTCTCAGAAACACTGGAATGGAGACAACAGAAGGCTGAAAAGTAAGTGTTACTAAAAGAAAACAGCTGGGGGAAACTGTTTGTAATTAACTGGCTCAACTGGTAACAAGTTAGTATAAACTGTAGTTTCAAAACAATGTTGCTCATTGCATACACTGACAATATCCTAATCCTATGTTTTGTTGGAAAAAATGTTAGTAATTTTTGATGTGTATCAGCGATTATTTTCTGTGTGTTTTGTAATTGCCAACAAAAAACCAAAAACTGTCATAACTGAAGGAGCAGAGGCAGAGATATCCTCCCTTTTACCTCCTCAGCGAGTTATAGTGTTAAAAGTCTTTCTCTTGAGCCATCCTGTCTGGTAAATGCCCATGCACTAATAATGTCCAAGGAAAAAAAACACCATATAGTCACATTTTTTTTGTTTTGCCTGTCCTGTTTGGATCTTTAGCCATCAGAATTGTTGTCTGAAGGCCAAAAAAGATGCCTAGCGGATTTATTTTACCAAGTGGATCATCATGGCCTTTCCATATTGGTCCATTTGACTGACGTTTATTATAATTGATTGATTGATTGATTGATCATACTTTATTCATCCCGAGGGAAACTGGGTTAAGGCTGCCAGCCATGCCAGCGCCATCTTATCCTTCTTACCATACATACATTACACAAACATCACATGGGGAAGACAGGTCAGAGAGGTATAACAATGGAAAAATGCACAACATGAGGAAAGATAAGGAGAAAAAAATAACTCCCCCCCAGACTGAGCTCCAACAGGGAGATCAGTTTGAGAACAGAAAAAAACTGCACATAGCACATGGAAAAAACTCTAATACACCAAAGAAACACATGACAAGCAACAGGGATGGGTAAAGGGTGAGAGACAGCCAATGTAGACAGTACATCCGGGCCTGCAGCCTATGCGCTGGTCTCCATGATCCACCGTCAGCATCGGAAGGGAATAAGCGTCGAAGGCGGGATGAGTGTACATCTGCATGTGTATATATGTCTGTGTGTGTGTGTGTGTGTGTATGTCCAGAGTTCAGCTGAGACAGTGTCCTTCGCCCTGCCAGGCTAAGTAAACAGTCTTCCAGCCAACCCAGGTGGCCTTGCATAGAATGGGAAGAACAGTCTAAACACAGTCGTTATCAGGGTGTTGTTGTTCAGCTCCAGCCTTGAGATCGCAGCTGGCGCCGAAGGGGTATCCGCATGAAGTGATGGTGTTTTTTACTTTAGTGCGAACAACTCATGTGAATTTCAAAGCTGTTCTTAACAGTCCGATACTGGTCTCTCAATCTCCCGTTGGAGAGCCATGAGCTTCTCCATGATGTTATCAAACTTACGCTCCGTGATGTTGTCATTCTTGTGCTCAAAGAGCCGATTCTGAGGACTCACGACCGCAGTGAGCTTCTCCAAGATGTGATCCAATTTGCGCTCAGAGGTGTTATTCCGAGCGAGCCCCTCCAAGATGTAATCCAGTTTGCAATCAGAGGTCTTGTTCTGAGTATTCATGGCAGCCGTAAGCTTCTCCAAGATCTTATCTGTGCTGCACTCAATGAGCCCATTTTGAGAAACTCACGCCTCGTCCCATCGTTTCAATCCCAGCGGGCAGCCTTGTGCGGGTTTGAACAGCCGGTTCCGCTTTCTTAATTCTTTGATAAGCCAGGGCCAAGCCAGCTCCGATCAGCAAGAACCCTGTTATCATGGTTCCGAATAGGTAGATATCTTCAGCACTCAGGCTCACCCAAGCCCAGACTTCTCGTTGAGAAAAGGGTGTCAATTGCATTCAGGGACCAGTTGATCAAATCCATAATTCCTCTTTTAGGTTTTAGAGAACAGACTGTGAGAGAGGGTTTCAGGGAAAAGTAATACAAAAAACATGAGACTAGACAAGGACACAAGAGGCTATGTATTTATTTTATTTTATGTTCAGTTGTTACAGACGGGACAGACATGACTGGGGGATAGGACAGGGAGAAAGAAAGAATGAATGATGGGGGAATGTTTTTTACCCCCTCTATGCTCTTTATGGACCTTGGCATTGTATATTTTTTTATCCTTTTAGTTGTATGCTCATCTAATGGCTGTGCTCTGATTACATACAACAGGCAAACACTTTTAAATCTAAGAGTCTCTCATTCCTCTCGGGCTGATCCTTGCTGGAGCCTGGGTGACGCCACCGCGCCCCAACCGGACCCTCCGACCGGCTTCCTCCACCTACCTATTCCGAATCTACACAAGAAACGCTATAGGAAACGTGGTAGAAGGAGCAGCCGTTGCGTTCGCCTCAGGGTCTACTTTAAAGCCAGAGCCACAGGCTACCCACATGCCAGCCTGGATATTTTATCTTCTTTCCCTCCCTCCCAGGAGCGCTCTGATGCTAAGTTGCTCACCCACCGTTGGATCTGCTCGGCTGACCACAAAGTCTACCCTGCCATTCCTGTGGCATGTTTTCCTGCTCGGGTTTGGATAACATCGCTCCGACGCGGCGTTTGCCGAAGCAACCTAAGTGTCCCACGACTCACCACCCGTGGCGACTTAGCCCCTAGGATACGGATGGCATTGCTTAATGTCAGGTCGCTGGTCAATAAGACTTTTCTCTTAAATGACTTCCTCTCCACTAATGGGATTGATGCTTTATTCCTGACTGAAACCTGGATTCGTCCTGGTGAGTTTATCTCTTTTACCAAACTTCTTCCATCGGACTGTGTCGCTTTTAGCTCACCAAGGCTTACTGGTAGGGGTGGTGGCGTAGCCTCGGTCTTTAAAAATTTGACCCATTTGCTAAAGACTTCCTTGCTTTAATGGACTCTTTTAACCTGGCTCAGTGGGTTAATGACCCAGCGCATGTTAAAGGACATACTTTGGACTTGGTTCTCTCACATGGTCTGGACATTTGTATCAAGGATATAAGTGACGCTTGGATCTCGGATCATTTCCCAGTTATATTTGATACTGGCTTATGCACTAATGAACTACATCCTGCGGCTCCCCTTCGCCCGCTACATGTAATTAATGCTGAAGCAGTGTCAGACTTCTCTATGTCTTTCTTGGATTCTGCATCTGTGACTTTCGACTGTTGTTCTTTTCGCTCGGTTGATGACTGTGCTAATACCTTGTTATCGCTACTTTCTTCAATCCTTGATACTGTTGCCCCCATTAAAATGAAGCGCCCTAGAACTAGGGATGGGTACCGGTGTCTGGTGCCATGATGACACCGGTTCTGACATAAACGGTAGTAACCAGACCGAAAAGCAGCGCAAATTTCGGTGCTTTATTTCGTGCTTTTTTTTTCCTGAGCCAATTCTAGCCAATCATTTTACGTTTCCGAGGATAGTAGGCGGGGCCAGGTACGTACATTCTTTTAGAGCAGAGCTATAGATTAAAAATGCCCAAGGCGAAGCGATCAAAAGTCTGGCTGTACTTCACAGCAAAAGATGCAAACTCAGCAGCCTGCAACAAGTGCTTTAAGCTGATACTGTGATACTGTCAAAGGAGGTAACACCTCAAATCTGATAAAACACCTGGCGACGCATAGCGTTTTTTTTTTAAAGCTGAGAAATGCGCCTTGTTTGATAGCTTGCTGTGAGACCTCACACCGTGCACGTCTACTGTTATCGGACCTGGAGTTAGCAACATTCCCCCAAAAACCCGAAGAGTAGAGTCCTGGCCCCTAGCCCTGTCAGTGTAGCAGAAATGATGAGGATGATGATGGCAGCAGCAGCCGTTCTCCTCTGCGTGAGTAGCTTCATGTTGTTCGTGTGTAATTAACGTTGAGTACGCTAACCACATTATTACATTAATGCATGTAAGGTGAACTAGCAAACACTGTCGTAGTTACATGCGGCTGTCTTCTTGTTTGATGGCAGATACTCCCTTCACCCTGGCCAAAAAGGCTAAAATGACCAAAGAAAAAGTGGGAAACAGTTAAACATGAGAGGTTTTTGGACAAAGTTTGTGTTTTTTCCATTGTTTAAGCACTGCTTCCAGCTAAGAGTGATACCATATATGCCCTATAGCTGCAGAAAAGGCTAACATTGTTATCTTTTTACAAAAAAACAGCTAAACATGAGAGGTTTTTTGACAAAGTTTGTGTTTTTTCCATTGTTTAAGCACTGCTTCCAGCCAAGAGTGAGACCATATATGCCCTATAGCTGCAGAAAAGGCTAACATTGTTATCTTTTTACAAAAAAACAGCTGAACATGAGAGGTTTTTGGACAAAGTTTGTGTTCTCCATTCTTTAAGCACTGGTTTGAGCACCATTTAAGCACCAGCACCGTTTCAAAAGTACCGGTTTGGCACCGGTATCGGATAAAACCTAAACGATACCCATCCCTACCTAGAACCTACTCTCGGTTTTGGCTTAGTGACACTACGCGCGCTTTACGTCGCGTGTGTCGGCGCGCTGAGAGAAGGTGAAAAAAAGATAAACTTCAGGTTTCTCACGACATGCTACGGACTAGCCGCTTAAAATTCCAAAGTGCTGCTAAAACGGCCAAAGCGTCTTTCTTGTCCAAAATCATCCTGGCCAATGACCATAACCCCCGTACCTTATTTAAAATTTTTAACTCTGTGGTTAACCCTTCCCCGGACATGCCTTTAATTTATTCTCAGGCTCTTTGTGAGCGATTTCAAACTCACCTTTTAGATAAGATCGCATCTCTTAAGTCCCCCCTTCCCCCTGTTTTATATCCTCTCCCCATTCCTGAGTGCATCTCAACTTTTCATCAGTTTGAGCCTGTGTCGCTTTTGTCTCTTAAGCGGCTAGTTGTTCAGATGAATAACACCAATACTGTGCTTGACATTCTTCCATCTCGCATAGCTAAGGACTGTTTTGATGTAATTGGACTTAGTATCCTATTTCTTATGAACTTTTCCTTGCTCTCAGGCTGTGTTCCTTTGGCTTTTAAGCATGCTGTAGTCCGCCCGATTCTTAAAAAAAGAAACTCTGACTGTTATGACCTGTCAAAATACAGACCGATCTCTAAGCTTTCGTTCTTGTCCAAGATTCTGGAGAGACTAGTTCTCTCCCAGCTCCAGGCGTACTTGGACACGAACAATATTGCTGAGAAATTTCAATCTGCCTTTAAGCCATTACATAGCACTGAAACAGCGTTGGTTAGGATTCTTAATGATATTCTTGTAGTCACTGATACTGGACGCTCTATGGTCTCTATGGTCGATCATAACATTTTATTACTAAGACTTGAGCACACTGTGGGTATTAGAGGCACTGCCCTCGACTGGTTTAAATCATATCTCGCTGATAGATCCTTTTCAGTTAACTTAGGCACCTTCTCCTCTTCCTCCGCTCCGGTCTGTTGTGGGGTGCCTCAAGGATCAGTTTTAGGCCCTCTTCTCTTCTCATTGTATTTGCTCCCTCTAGGCGCAATCTTTGAAAAATACAATATCGCCTTCCACTGTTACGCCGATGACCTACAGATCTATTTTGAACTTACTGACGACCTTGCTGTGTCCCTACACTACTTTCAAGAATGCATGCGGGAGGTCAAAGAATGGTTCCTGAGTAATTCTCTTGTTTTAAATGATAAGAAGACTGAGATTGTGGTGTTCAACAGTAAAATCTCTCGTGCCCAACTCGGTGCTGCCCTGGGTTCCTTTGCTAGCTCTTCCTGTGACTATGTCAGTAACTTGGGTGTACTGCTGGATAGCTCGCTCAAACTCGATAAGCAGGTGTCTGCTGTAGTGAGATCTAGCTTCCACCAACTGCGCCTTATCTCTAAGGCTAGGCATTATGTTCCACATGAGGACCTGGAGAAGCTTATTCACGCTTTTGTGACCTCCAGGTTGGATTATTGTAACTCCTTGTACTACGGTCTTCCCCCTCTCTTCTTCTTAGACTGCAAGCAGTCCAAATTGCAGCAGCCCACCTCTTGACTGGTACCAGGAAATTTTGCCCTATTACTCCTGTTCTAGCTAGCTTGCATTGGCTGCCCATAAAGTACCGTATTCAATTTAAAATATTACTCCTCACATTACTCCTCACATTTCATCCAAGATGGCGGCGCGTGTAGACGCAGCGACCTCATGCTCTCCTGAAAATGCGGTGTTTTGTTCGTCAAGTAAGTGTCTTTCTGCAAGTGTTTCTCGTCAGTCCACGTTGGAATATGTGTACAGTAATCAGGCTCTCTTACACATTCGGAGAAGCAAGATTTGCCAAGTTTTGAACACTAATGTTGAGATGCTAAGGGAGATAGGACTTCTGCGACAGCCTGCTAGCTGGCCTAGCAACTCACCGGACTCGCCTGCTACCCCTCCCCGGGCAAGGAGGCGTCGAAGGCGGTGCGCTAGGACAAGGAAGCGGGGCAAGCGCGGAGGTGTCCGAGTCAGGCTCGAGGCTAAGCCAACTCGCCCAGCCATACCATCGATCCTCTTGGCCAACGTACGATCTCTGGACAATAAAATGGATAACATACGACTTCTGAGATCAGCGAATCGCAGAGTAAGTGACTGTTGTGTGCTAGTTTTCACTGAGACATGGCTTAATGATAACATTCCGGACTCGGCCATACAACTGGAGCAGCTAGCATGCTACAGAGCCGACAGGGCCCTCGTAGATGGAGGCAAGACCCGAGGTGGCGGGGTCTGTGTTTACATCCGTGACGAGTGGTGTCGTGATGCCACTGTAGTACGCAAACACTGCTCATCACTGGCGGAGTTCATGACCTTGAAGTGTCGCCCTTTCTATTTGCCCAGGGAGATAAGTTCGATCCTGTTGGTCGCTACCTATATACCTCCATCTAGCAACAACAGCAATAGAAATGCGGTGCTGAACGAACTGTATCAGGCCATCAGTGAGCAACAAACAGCACACCCAGACGGTTTCATCACCCTCGCAGGAGACTTTAATCATGCTGATCTTAAAACTGTTCTCCCAAAGTTTCATCAGCATCTACATTTTCCAACAAGGGGAGACAACATATTGGACCTGGTCTACACACAGGAAAATGGAGCATACAAAGCCATCCCCCTCCCCCACATCGGCACCTCTGATCACCTCACTGTTATGCTAATGCCAGCATACAGACAGAGAGTGAAGGTCATCAAACCTGTTATGAAAGAGGTAAGAGTGTGGCCACAGGAGGCCACCTCTGCTCTTCAAGACTGCTTTGGGTCAACTGATTGGGACATATTCAAGGAAGCAGCCACCTACAATAACATCATAGACATTGAGGAGTACACAGACACGGTGAGCTCATACATCGCCAAATGCATTGATGATGTTACACAAGTGAAAAGTACCACAACTCGAGCCAACCGGAAGCCATGGCTAACAGGAGATGTCCACAGGCTGCTGAAGGCCAGAGACAAGGCCTTCAGAGCTGGGGATGAAATAGGCCTGAGAACAGCGAGAGCCAACCTGTCCCGTGGCATCAGGAAAGCGAAACAGGACTACACACACAAGATAACCTCCCACTTCAATGATAGCAAGGACGCACGAAGCCTATGGCAAGGCATCCAGGCTATTACAGACTACAAGCCTGCAGCGCGTAGCTGTGAGAGCGACACCACTCTGCTCAACAACCTGAACAGCTTCTTTGCACGATTTGAAGCACAGAACAACACACGCCCACAGAAAACACCACCACCTCCACATGACCAGCCTCTCTGCCTGTCTGCTGCCAGCGTGAAGAGGACACTCATCACCATCAACGCCCAGAAAGCAGCGGGTCCAGATAACATCCCTGGTAGGGTGCTGAAAGACTGCGCAGAGGAGCTGAAGGATGTCTTCACAGACATCTTTAACACCTCCCTGAGGCAAGCCACTGTCCCATCATGCTTCAAGACTGCCACCATCATACCTGTGCCAAAGAAACCATCCCCAGCCTGTTTCAACGACTACCGCCCCGTGGCACTGACACCCATTATTATGAAGTGCTTTGAACGACTAGTCATGTCACACATCAAATCCACCCTGCCTCCCACCTTGGACCCATACCAGTTCGCATACACAGCGAAACGATCCACAGAGGATGCAATCTGCTCTGCCCTCCACCCAGCCCTAACTCATCTGGACAAGAAAGACTCATATGTGAGAATGCTGTTCATAGACTTCAGCTCAGCATTCAACACCATAATACCACAACAACTCATCTGTAAACTGGACAGACTGGGCCTCAGCACCTCCCTCTGCAACTGGCTGCTGGATTTCCTCAGCCAGAGGCCTCAAGCGGTGTGTGTGGGCAACAAGGTCTCAAACAGCATCACCCTGAGCACGGGGGCTCCACAAGGCTGTGTGCTCAGTCCTCTGCTCTTCACCCTGCTGACACATGACTGCACACCAACCTACAGCTCCAACCACCTTGTGAAGTTTGCGGACGACACAACGCTGGTGGGGCTCATCACCAAGGGCGATGAGACCCACTACAGGAAAGAGGTTGAGCTCCTGACCACGTGGTGCAGAGACAACAACCTCCTGCTAAATGTTAGCAAGACCAAGGAGGTTATTGTCAACTTCCAGAGAGGCCACACCTGTCACCCCCCATTGACCATCGACGGCGCTGCGGTGGAGAGGGTGAGCAGCACCAAGTTCCTGGGGGTGCACATCAGTGAGGACCTCTCCTGGACCACCAACACAGCATCACTGGCCAAGAAAGCACAACAGCGCCTCTACTTCCTGCGCAAACTCAAGCGGGCAAGTGCTCCACCACCCATCCTGACCACATTCTACAGAGGAACCATTGAAAGCATCCTTTCCAGCTGCATCACTGTGTGGGGCGGTAGCTGCACTGACTATAACTTCTTTTTGGTCTTACTCAAAAATCCATCCATAAGCTTCAAAGCATCCAGAATTCTGCTGCCCGTATCATCACCAGGACCCCTTCTATCCACCACATCACTCCTGTTCTGCAGCAGCTTCATTGGCTCCCGGTCAAGTATCGTATCAATTTCAAAATACTCTTGTACGCATTTAAAGCTATTCATCATCTCTCTCCTCCATATCTCTCTGATCTGGTTAACATCACCGCTCCATCTCGTTGTCTCAGATCTTCTTCTTCCCTTTCACTCTCCGTCCCCTCCCCCCGTCTTGTCACCAGCTACTCTGCTCCTCGACTCTGGAATTCCCTACCTCCTGATTTAAGAAATATCTCTGCCTTCTCTCTCTTTAAGTCCCAACTCAAAACCCACTTGTTCAAAATAGCTTATCCCACATAACCTCTCCACTCTGCTATTTTAAATTTGTTTATGTTTTATGATTGTGTAAACTCCTTGCTTTTATGTTGCTTTTTACTCTACTGTGTACAGCGGCCTTGAGTGTTTTGAAAGGCGCTTTCAAATAAAATGTATTATTATTATTATTATTGTTATAACAGGAAAGCTCTACAACGCATTGTGAGAACAGCTGAGAGGATAGTTGGTGTACCACTCCCCTCCCTGCAAGACATCTACACCACCCGCCTCACCCGCAAAGCCATCACAATTGTCAACGATGCAACCCACCCCGCGCACTGTCTGTTCAGCCTCCTGCCCTCTGGAAAGAGATACAGAAGTCTCCGCTCCCGAGTTTAGGAAGACAGACTGGACTCTATGTCAATGTCTGCGCATGGGACAGTGTGAAACGTAATTTCAATTCCTTTGTATGGCAAGTACATTTGAAGAAATTGACAAATAAAACTGACTTTGACTTTGACTTTGAAAACTACTAATAAATTAGCGCCAAGATATCTCAGTGAACTTCTCAAACCACATATTCCTGCTAGAACACTCAGATCTGCCACTCAACTACTTCTGATGCAACCCAGATCTCGACTGAAGTCCTGGGGTGACCGTGTGTTTGCTCTGGCTGCCCCAGTACCGTGGAATACCCTTCCTCTCGACCTCCGCCCATCTGATTCCACTGCACTCTTCAAATCACGACTAAAAACCCACTTATTCAATCTTGCCTTTCCCTCTAGTTAATATTTCTTTTATGATTTTATATTATGCACTTTTATGCTCATTTAATTTCTTGTTTGCTCTGTACCTGTTGCCTTCCTATGTATCAGTGACAGCTACCTGCTTGCATACCTAGTACTTGCTTTGGTCCTATTTCTATTATCTTCCTTCTATTCTCTATGTTACTTGTTAAGCATCTTGGCATACCCTTGGTTTTTAAGTGTGCTTTATAAATAAAGTTTATTATAATTTATTATAAAGAAAAACAGAGGGGAGAGAGAAAAAAGCAAGAAAACAAAAAAAAAATCACCTGGATCACCTGTTGAGAGAAGAAAAAAAACAGAAGAGAAAACAAACAAAAAAACAGCAACATAATAAATACAACACCATCACAATAAACTAGCTAACAGTAGATACTAATTATTAAATGTTATTGTGCATCACACAAGATCGACAGCGCACAATGTGCGTTGAGGTAGCAGCCAAGAAAACTATGTGGATCAGCATGCTTGTATTCAAAAGGTTTCTCCATGTAACAATCTGCTAGGGACTGTGGGGAGCCATAACCCCATCCCCCAGGGCATGAAGCAGGTATGTAGGAGGAGATCCAGGGCCCAGACATCCATAGGGCCCAGAGTACGAGGACCCAAGGAGGACCACCAAAGGGGCAACCGTGCCACCCTCCTGGGAAGAGGGGAGGAGAGCGCCAGATGAGGGATCACCCAGCAGCCGCGGAGCAAAGGGCCAGAGGGGGTTGCAGTGACATGCCCGTGGGCTCTGCCACCAGCCAGCTGTGCCAGGCCCCGCCAAGCGGCCACCAGGAGTGAGCCGGTACATACATGAGCACCCAGCCCCAGACACCAAGAACCACCAACGCACCGACGTCTGAGGGCATCAGCCACCGGCAGGGAGTGTGGTGAGGTGAGATAGGCCTCCATACCTTGGAGAGCCTGAGATGTTCCCAGAGAGGTGAAGTCTAAGACCCAAGCTCACATATAGACACAGATGAACAGACGCACACAGACACAAACGTGCATTCCCACCCCCATATACACATAAGCAAATATTCGGCACTCACCCGATTTTGAGACAGACAGAAATAGACACTGTACACACAATCACACTCCCCAAACATACTCTATATCCCAGGTCCAGGTACCCTCGCCCCCAGAGGGGCAAACCGTACCTAGACCCAGGAGATGTAACCCTTTTCTCTGGGGTGGAGTCAAGCAGACCGCCACCTTATCTGCAGTAGCAGGGAGGCCCCACATCCCAGACCCCAATCTGACGGCCAACACCTCCTCCCAGCCCCCCAGCCCCGACGGTTAACAGAGAACGTCACATTTAAGAATGTGAAACCAGAGAATATTTAACTGCCGATTCCTAGGCATAGAGCTCTGCTGCTGCAGTTAAATTACTTTTGAATGTGTCTTTGTTGCCTTTTGTCTCACTATGTGTTAATAGACCTCTCTGCTGAATCATATTTGTTATTAATCTCTGTCTCTCTTCCACAGCATGTCTTTATCCTGTCTTCCTTCTCTCACCCCAACCAATCACAGCAGATGGCCCCGCCCCTCCCTGAGCCTGGTTCTGCCGGAGGTTTCTTCCTGTTAAAAGGGAATTTTTCCTTCCCACTGTCGCCAAAGTGCTTGCTCATAGGGGGTCATATGATTGTTGGGTTTTTCTCTGTATGTATTATTGTAGGGTCTACTGTACAATATAAAGCACCTTGAGGCGACTGTTGTTGTGATTTGGCGCTGTGTAAATAAAACTGTCACAGCAATAAAAATGCTTTGTTACTATGAAAAATGTTGTGTTCCATTCTTTTTGGAATATTACATGTTATATTTACCAGACCTGCAGCATAACAGGAGTCCTGCTGTCCTCCCGCTGCAGTACTCCAGGTGTAAAGACAAAAAACATAAGAGGCATAATAGCAGAATCAGCCACTGGAACACAGTGGCTGTTAAATGTTGTGAAACGAACTGTTGGGGATTTGACTTGGTCTTCACATGGATGCTACAATTAATGAAGTGGAAAAATTTAAAGAAGACCTTGAGATGACTTCCACAGCAGGAGACATGCTGTAATGGAGCTAGATTAGACAATAAAACTAAAGGCTATGCAGTGACAGGGAGGGTGTGGATAAATGTGTGTGTTTATTGTTCTTCATGATAATAGCAGCTACAACATACATCACAATGTTGATATTTATCACGAGGGTTACAATTGTTGTTAAACTGTGCACAAAAAATTGAAGGTGTCTCTTAATGTGTGTTCATATACAGGCAATGAAGGTAAGCAGTGATGAGATATTTATAATACCACATGCATATTTATCAAAGCACTTGAATATATATTACAAAGCAGTGTGTGTTAAGATGACAGTTACTTCCTGGTGAATTCCTCATAATTTTCGGTGATTCAAATTAATGAGCCATGTGATAAACCAAGTGCTTCATCATGATGAGCAGTGTAAAAGTTTATTTTTTGATCCTTAATTTCACTGACTATAATTACAGCTGTTGCTGGTGAATTTACCCAGCTGCAGCTCACTAACAATCCTGTGAGTTGGCAAAACAGAAAAATCTCTGTTGCTTTGTTATTATGTTCTCTGTAGCTTGTTTAGTTTTAGAATTAGTCAGTCATGGTAGGAGCAGAGACATCACTGTGTACTGTTGAGGAATAGACTGTACTGGTATTTTAAATAGAAAGAAAATGTAGACTAATAAGGTCAATCCGATTTATTGATTCATTGATTCATGTTAAGAAGTAGCAGCCAGGTGACAATCAGCTGTTTGTTAACACAAACACCCAAGATCTTCCATCTGAGACTCTACAGGCCTGGGTTAGGTTGCTAAATGTTCATGACATTGGAAAAATATACAATATAACAAATAGGGCTTGTTTGGAACGGCCACAAGACTTAAAGATCATTTGGACAGATGAGTCCAAAGATGAGTCCAAAGTGGACTCCTTTCATCCTGCCTCTTGGTTGAAACTCAGTCATTCAACAGGACAATGATGCTAAGCAGCATATTTCTGAAGTGTAGCTATGGTCAGGTTAATGTCCAGACCTCAACCTGACTAAAATGATATATCAGGACCTATTGTGAGGTGTTGGACAAAATTCCTCCACGCTGATGTGAGAGACTGATAAGCTCATACGGAAAACGATTGCTTCACGTTATACCTGCTAAAGGACATTCTCCAAGCGACTGAATCATTAGGTGGACTTAGCTTTTTACAGTCACAGTCACAGATGAGGACACAATTATTAGCCCCCACGTTTTTGTTAATATTTTCCCAAATGTCTAAAAGTTGATTCTGTTCATCTGGACGTAGCGTTTTGTGGGAGAAACGTTTCGTCACTCATCCAAGTGACTTCTTCAGTCTCAGCTGACTGCAGGTTTCCCCAAACCTTATAAACAGTACATTTGCATAATGACTGAAACCAGCCCACTGAAGGAACAATGGGCTGTGAGGTCAGTTCCTTAATCATAATTATGCAAATTACCATGACCATTGATCAACAAGATTTACTTTCCTGGATGATTGAGAATGCATCAAGACATTTTCCCAAGTGCTTTTATTTTTAACAAAGAAAGGGATTTTTTTTTTTTGCCTGTCGCATTTGGATCTTTAGCCATCAGAATTGTCGTCTGAAGGCCAAGAAAGATGGCAAGCGGATTTACGTTACCAATTGGATCATTATGGCCTTGCCATATTGGTCCATTTGATTGACCTTTATTATAATTATGTATTTATTTGATTTGATTTTTCGGTTGTTACAGACAGGACAGACATGACTGGGGGATAGGACAGGGAGAAAAAATGAAAGAAAGAGAGGGAGAGAAAGAAAAATAGAGGGGAGAAGAGATGGTGAGAAAGGGCGGAGGAGAGAAAAAAAGAAAAAAAAGAAAAACAAACAAAACACCTGGATCACCTGTATGGGGATAAGAAAAAAGAGACGAGAAAACAAATAAAACAGAGCAACATAATGAATACAACACCATCACAATAAATTAGCTAACAGTAGATAACAGTAGATACTAAATATTACATGTTTGTCACGGCTGGGGCAGCAGTCATGTGGTGGAAAGATGCAGACGGCAGTGGAGATGCGAGTGGAGATTTATTTACAGTGAAAATAACAAAGGTGAGGGCAGAATTGAACATAAACCTATACTGGACCAAAATAGAGGCCCCAGAGTCCCCCCAAAAAACGTCCATAATGCACACAGCGGAGCAGAGTCCGAAACATAGTTCAGGTGGCCGGCCTGGGGGCTGATAGCACAGAAGGCCAGGATGAGATGGTTCAGGGGCCCGGCCACGAAGAAGGCAGTGGCGGCGCGTAAACAGTTCAGGAGGCCGTCCATGCGGAAGGCGGTGGCGGCAACAGAAGTCCGGAGGCCGGCCACGCGGGAGGCAGTGGCGGCAACAGGAGTCCGGAGGCCGGCCATGGTGGCGACACAAATCCAAAAGCCGACAGAGCAGAAAGCAGCGGTGGCGACACAAATCCGGAGGCCGACCGTGCGGAAGGCAGCGGTGGCGGCGACACCATTCACTAGGGCGTCCACGATGGCAATAATGTCCAGCCAGCGGCCGAGAAGATGGCCGGTGATGTCGGGACGCCAGTAGCGGACCTGATGGCGGCAGGGCAGCAGCAGTATCAGGCAAGGATGAGGCTGCGGCTGTAGGTGAGGATGAGGCTGGACCAGGCGAGGCTGCAGGCGAGGATGAAGCTGCTGCTGCAGACGAGGCTGAAGCTGAAGCTGCAGGCGAGGTTGAAGCTGATGCTGAGGCCGGACCAGGCGAGGATGAGGGTGCTGCTGCAGGCGAGGATGAAGACACAGAGGCTGGACCAGGTGAGGATGAGGGTGCTGCTGCAGGCGAGGATGAAGACACAGAGGCTGGACCAGGTGAGGATGAAGACACAGAGGCTGGACCAGGCGAGGATGAAGACACAGAGGCTGGACCAGGTGAGGATGAGGGTGCTGCTGCAGGCGAGGATGAAGACACAGAGGCTGGACCAGGCGAGGATGAAGACACAGAGGCTGGACCAGGTGAGGATGAAGACACAGAGGCCGGACCAGGTGAGGATGAGGGTGCTGCTGCAGGCGAGGATGAAGACACAGAGGCTGGACCAGACGAGGATGTAGAAACTGTAGGCGATGGTGATGGTTGGACAGGCTCCTCGGACTCCCCAGCGGAAGCTGCAGGTGATGGTGATGGCTGGATGGGCTCCACGGACCCCCCAGCAGAAGCTGCAGGCGATGGTGATGGCTGGACGGGCTCCACGGACCTCCCAGCGGAAGCTGCAGGCGATGGTGATGGCTGGACAGGCTCCTCGGACCCCCCAGCGGAAGCTGCAGGTGATGGTGATGGGTGGACGGGCTCCACGGACCCCCCAGTGGAAGCTGCAGGCGATGGTGATGGCTGGACGGGCTCCGCGGACCCCCAGCGAAAGCAGGAGGCTGGAGCGGATCATCGGACCCCCCAGCAGAGGCAGGAGGCTGAAGCGGTTCCTCAGACCCCCCAGAGAAAACAGTTACAGAACCAGTTGGCACGGGGGCCTCTGGCACACATGAAACAAAACCAGCAGGCACGTGGGTCTCTGGCACACATGAGGAAGACTGCAGCTGCACAGAGGACTCACCCTGCTCAGGCAGCGACAGCCGGCTGCAGTCCTTAGCTGGCGTCTTGGCCTCCAGGGGTCCAGAGTTAGCTGAGGGTCGTAACCCAGCCTCTGGGGAGGCCCTGGAGTGAGTCACGGCCAGCTTTTGGGGAACCTTTCCATTGTTAACAGGTTTGTCTCTCTGCTTAGAAACAGTGGTTGAAAAACAGTCCTTTGGGGGTTGTGCTGAATGCGATGAGGAAATGTAATGATCTGCTAGGGAGTGTGGGGAGCCATAGCCCCGTCCCCCAGGGCATGAAGCAGGTATGGAGGAGATCCAGGCCCCAGACATCCAGAGGCCCCAGAATACGAGGACCCAAGGAGGACCACCGGGGGGTAACAATATATAATTTCTAAACACAGTTTAGAAAGTTAGTTTTATTTAGAAAGCATAAATTGTTGTTTTGCACAGAATCAAAAAAAAAAAAATTGCCTATAATTATTAGCCTCCTGAAAAACTGACCTTTTTCTTGAGCCATAGCACAAATCTTCGAATTTACAACCAGTATAAAAGCTTCAGCAAGGGTTTGAATTTCCACTTGAAAAAGCATCACGACAAAAAATAAAAATAACAATCAGTTTCGACTTCTTTAAAACAAGCATAAGATGTATAACAAAAAATATATACATATATATATAATGGTCACCGGGTTTTCAAGTGTTCTAGGGTTTAAGTAAGGAGTGGAAAGAACTCGTGGTTACCTTATAACCTTGGTTCTCTGAGTGGGACTATCTCTCTACTCCTTTACATATTCCAATGAGAGGCTGTCCACAGGACAGGTCGCAGCTTTAAAGTAGAGGCCAGACTGGAGCCCACGCCCCCTTCCGGACAACTGCCCTCCAGTGGCTCCTGCCTGGGGCGGTGGCGAGACAGGGGTAGATGTGAAGACCTGAGGGTCCATTGCCAGAGCTGAGGGGGGCTGGTCACCTAGCCTGCTGAAAGTGTGTGTGTGTGGGGGGGGGGGGGGACTGAGCGACCCACTAGTTGCTCCTGGTGAAGAACTCTCTCTAGAAGAACAAAGTGCATGTTACTTACTGGCCTGCACAAAGTTCTAACTTGAATCCCATTCAGAACCTATGGGGTGACTGCCAAATCTGGAGGAACTTCAGTGAATTGTATCTATTGCTGGAGACAGAGCAACTCAGGAGAATGTAGTCTGAGCTGACGTCACCCATCCAGGGCCTTAGCAGGAGGCCACCACCAGTTGCAGGGAGCTGACAGTGACAGAGACAATGGATGGCTCAGCCCCTTGGATGGCTTAGACAGAGGCCGATGGCCCTTGGATGGAGGCTGATGATGGACATGGAGACCTTCAGGAGGCTGGTCAGATTACCAGTCCCAGTGAGGCAGAGCAGGGGGCCAGCCGCTGAGTGAAGTCCTGCTGATGGTTGGACCAGAGGCTGTGATAAAGGGGGAGCCCCTTAGAACAGTGGCAGCGATAGCGAAGATGATCTGGTATGGGACTCAAGATGGGGAGAAAACAAAGGCAATTGGGTACTCTTTAGCTCCGGTGCAGGACAGGGCAACACGTGGAAAATGCAGGCAGTGCGGTGGAATCTGTAGGCTTGCGCTCTGTTGTGGGGGAAACTGCAGGCTTGGGCTCTAAAAACTCAAGGCATACAGGGTGATTAAGAAAGTCAGGAGACTGAAACTGGTCCTCAAGGCAGCTTAGCAGGAGACAGGGACTACAGCTATTCTGCCTCAGGATTCCCCTGGGGCCAGAGTTTTCAGGCGGACGAGACCCTTCCTGTCTGAAACGTTTTTGAAGATCTTTCCCATAATCCATGAGTTTCGTGGTGCACAGTCATCCACAAGAAGAACGACATTTCCTTCTACAAAGTTTCTTGATGCTGTGGGCCACCGCTGACGTTCCTGAAGTTGAGGTAGGTATTCTTTAGTCCATCTCTTCCAGAATAGATTGGACATATATTGCACCTGTTTCTATCTGCGTCGTGAGTAGAGGTCATTCTGGTCAAACAATCCTGGAGGCAATGATGGTTTTGTTTTCAACAACAAAAGATGATTAGGTGTTAGAGGCTCCAAAACGTTTGGGTCGCTTGATGCCCTGGTGATTGGTCAGCTGTTGATGATCGACTCTGCCTCACATAAGGCATTCTTCTTCCAGGACTTGTTCTCTCACAGTAGAATTCAGCACTTTTCTTATTGATCTTATCAACCTCTCCCATGCTCCAACATGATGTGAAGTAGTGGGAGGGTTAAATGTCCGCTTAATTCCATGGTGATGAAATAGATGCTGAAACAGTGAAGTGTTCCACTCAGTGACTGCTTCCTTCAGCTCACGATTGGCAGCAACAAAATTTGTCCCATTATCTGAGCGAATCTCCTTCATTTGTCCTCTCCGTGCTATGAAGTGGCGGATTGCATTTATGCAGGAATCTGTGTCTAATGATGTGGCCAGCTCTATGTGCACTGCACGAACCGCTAAACAAGTGAATATAACACCGTATCTTTTTAAGATGGTTCTTCCACTTCTTACTTCGAATGGGCTGAAGTAGTCTACACCAACCCAGGTGAAGGGAATCTGGAAACACTCGCTGTTGTGGAAGATCGGCCATCATTTGTTTCCCAACTCTCCCATGTAAGCGACGACATGTCACACACTTTGCGATGATCTTTGTAATGGCTGTGTTGGCGCTTGGGATTCAAAACTTCTGTCCCAATTCAGAGAGCATGTGATTGCGTCCTCCATGCCCAGCTTCTTCATGTATCTGTTGGAGGACTAAATCGGAAATGTGAAAGTCTCTAGACAAGATAATAGGCTTAGCGATTTCTGGTATAACTGCCCAACTCAGTCTTCCACCAACTCGCAACAGATCCTCCTGTAGTGCAGGGTTCAGTTTGTATAAGTGGCTACTGCACTTCACACTTTGTCCCTTGTGTAGAGCTGAAACCTCTTCTGAGAATTTCTCCTTTTGACAAAATCTGACTATGTCAAGATTTGGATTGACAATACAAATGTATTGTAATCAAGAGGATCACCACTAAAGGTAGGGATGTCTAAAGGTGGCAACGTCATCATTTTTTGTTGTTTCACCATCAGCTCTGTTATGTTATTCTGACGTGTCATGACAGTACAGAGTGTTTCAACTGCTTGCTCATCTGCTGCAAAATCCACTCTAGACTGCTGTGTACCAGTAAGGTGACTTTGAAAAGGCCTGAATTCCCCATGTCCATTGGCACAGATTTTCATTAGATCTTGACATATTGATATAGCTGCCTCCTCCATAGCGACACACTTGAGACAGTCATCAACGTAAAAGTTCTGCAAGACTGTTTGAACAACTTCAGCTCTAAACTGCCAACTCTGGTCTTCAGCACACTTCCTCAAAGCGAAATTGGCATAACTGGGTGAGGATGTGGCCCCAAACAAATGCACAGTCATCTTGTGCTCAGTCAAAGCTTGATTGCAGTCACCACCTGTCCACCAGAGGAACCTGAGTAAGTCAGAGTCACTGTCGGGCACCTTCACCTGGTGAAACATTGCTTCAGTGTCTGCCATAATTTCAACAGGTTCCTGTCTAAATCGTATCACAACACCAATCAGACTGCTGGTCAAATCTGGACCCTGAAGAAGTTGATCACTCAGGGATGTGCCCTGATAGGATGCTGCACAGTCGAACACAGCTCTTAATTTCTGCTTCACAGGGTGGTACACGGCGTGATGCGGTATATACCACACTTTTCCTTCTTTGTGCGCCAGTTCATCATTTGACAGTTGCACTGCATACCCCCTTTTAAGGTCTTCCATGAAGTCTGTGTACTCTCGTCAGAAGGAGTCATTCCTGAGAAATTTAAGCCTCAAGTTACGTGCTCGTTGCTCAGCGACTGAGCGATTATTTGACATGTTGACCAATCTGTTCTTCAGAGGTAGACATATTGTGTAGTGGCCATCCATCAGCTTTGCAGATTCCATGACCATGTCCATAAACTGATAGTCCTCCTTTGACATTTCCACTTCATCATGTTTTCCTCCCTCTGGAAAATCCACCATGAAATGTTGAAGCCACAGGTTCTCTAAACGACTCACTGATATGCGGTTTGCCATAGCCTTGGTTGGGTTTCTCTTGTCTGCATGACAGCCTGTTTCTCTTAAAGGTCCATTCACAGTCCAACCTAGCATGGTTCTTACAGCATATGATCCATTACCTACACTGCTTACAACCTCCCATGGCTCCATTGCTTTAGGTACATTTGCACTAATATGAAATGGAGCCATTGTCTGTCTCCGTTTGAGGCAGTTTTACTTCTTTAAGGTAAGGCCACTTTTCGAGATCCTTCTGTAGGGGTATGTTTTCTTTTCCTACAGGTATTGTACTTTGTGTGAAGACATCTGGCAGATCAATAAAGTCGTCACCAGATAAACTACTGATCTCAAAGCCTGACACTACATGAGTACAGACAGGTTTCTCATCATTCATAGTTCTCAGTAGTATGTCAGTTTTCCTTCCAGTGATCTTCAACTTATCCATTAATGTCTCTGTACAGAATGTGGCAGAGCTTCCTGGGTCCAAGAAGGTGTAAGTCTGCACTACTACACTTCCCTGTTTGGCTTTGACCTGGACAGGAACTATTGTAAGTGTGAAGTCATCTTCACCGGCCCCAGTTGGCCCACGATCCTCAGACTCTGCACAGACAGAGGCACTTAAGATCGTTTGACTTTCACTGTTCTTAGTCTTCTTCTCTATGTCAGCATCTGTGTCTTTGAAAAGGCATGAATTCCCCATGTCCATTTTCTGTGTTGGTGACTGGAGTTTGACTTACAGGTAACGGTATGAATCCAAAATCAATTGTCGTTGGGTATGCAGGACTCACATGTGTCAAGCGCTCATTTTCAAAATTCCCTAATACTTTTAATTTAGCATCAGAGGCGGCAATAGCAGTTTGCAGATCTAGCTGTTCTCTTTTTGCTTTCAACTCAGCTTCCTGTCGTTCAAGTTTTGGTTTTTGTTTGAGAGCTGTAGCTTGTGTGGGCAATGTGGCTCTCTCCATTTCAGCTTTGAGGCGTACCGAGGAAGCAATGGACACTTGGCTCCCAACGCCTGACCTGCGCCTCCTGCTTTTACTGCTTAAAGCAGCGGACATCACAGAAACACTGTCGGAAGGCTGGATGTCTGCATTGCACCATCTAGCTTGTTCTGTGTGCTCCTCAGCTGCTTTAACCCACGTTTACACATGTTGCATAAATCCACGAATACGACTAGCATTAGGTTCATACCAAGAACTTTGGTCCTTTTCAAATTCTTTTTCATGCATTAATAGTCTCAAACTATCATTTATCTTCCACAGTTCTCCAAATGAATCTTGGTAGTCTAAACGGAATTTCTGCTTAACAGCATTCATGTTAGCATCATCTTCCATTAGCCTTTTGAGCTGATTAGCTTGGCTAGTTAGGTGGCCTAGCTTAGCCTTTCTAGACTGGATCAACCTGTGCAGCTTTTCCTCAACAGCCTTTTCTGTCATTTTTGATTCTCTTTTTCCACACACTATTCTTCATCACCCTCGTCCATTATGACAAATTTCCACAATAGCAAAGTTTTCACTGCTTACCGTGGTTCTTCCTCCAAGTAGGCTATTACCTTCAATCCACCGTGCACAGCCATTCGTTAAAACGAGCTCCCGTTTTAGTGCTAAACCTGATCCTTTTCAGTATTCCTTTTCCCAAAAAAGGAGCAAGAGGGTTTTCTGACTAAAGATGTAGGGTCATTTCCAATATGCCAAGATCAAAAAAGGAGTCTATGGCTGACACGTGTTCCTGGTTTCCAGAAGAAATGCTTCCAGTTGCATTATGATTTGAAGATTGCTTATTTATTACAAACTGAAGATGTAACAATGAACTCCTTCCTAAATAAGCATGAAAGTTCCAAAAAATAAGCAGTTATCCAGAACTGCTTGTGCACACGGTCAGAAAACCGTGAGACTCCTCACCTCTCTGTCCATGCTCGTCCCCTTCTCCCTCACACAGGGTTTCATGCTGCTATTGCACTTACATACTTAAAGTGATAGGCACACCTTTCTAGGTTCCAATCTCAAACAGTGACATATCATTACTTTATATAAGCACAGCATAAATTTTCATATTTATTAATCCTGAAAAGATGATGTAACGAATCTATGAATTATAAAACAAACATGAACTCAATCGTAAATAAAAATATACAGCAGACGTCTGGCGCCTACACAGTCTTAACATGAAATGCACAGAAAACAATGTCTGATGCAGCTAACTTAGAAACATAAACTGAATTAGACTGAGCTGGCTGACAAACATAATCAGTCTTAAGAAACTCTAGATCAGGAGCTCCATAAAGAGTCTCTGAATGAGCCAAATGGGGAACAGAAAGTGCAGCTTTGGGAAGCTGGAAAACCGTCAGTTAAGTCTTAGGCTGGCAAAGAATAATGAAACTTAATTTAGTCACTATTGGCCTCTGAATGATTCTCAACAGACTGGTCAGCTGACCAGTCTTCAGATAATCTGCAATGAAAAATGGCAAAGGACCCTAACTTAACTGATAGTAGTTCAATGATCCAGAGGCAATGTCTGAAACTATGATTGCAGCTGTATCCGTAATTTTTCTTATTTTATTCTTTTCTTACTTTTCTTTCTTGTTTTCAAATGATAAATATGCACACACTGCGCCATCCATGCTCATATAATACATGGACAGCACAGTTTGAATATCAACTACAATGAAGCAGGCAATTGTGGTGGTGGTGGGCGGGGGGGACTGTAGGGGAAACACACAAATGAATTGTGAGGTGTAGACTGATACAATTTAACCAGTAAGTAGGTGTACACTGTAGTCTGTAGTACACACAGGTTTTAGATTATTATGTACATGTAAATGAGCGTGCTGTGTGCAACAGCCCGACAAACATTACCTGTGCTTTTATTAACTATACAGGTAGTGCTGGTCATTGGCTACTATCTAACTTGATAAGGCTGTCAGAGGTTTGTAGCTTTGCCCACCGTTTCAGGGAACATATTTAGCTTTTAAGTAAGTAAGCCATTTAGTTTTCACTAAAGCTATCTAAAATGCATATGAACATAATTATGGATTATTATAATTACAATATAAAACACAGTATTTTAAAAGAAAATACATTAAGAAACCGATTATATTAGATTTACATTTTAAATATGTCAAAATGCTGATTTTACAGCAGTAAAATTATTAAGATCAACTAGATAAAGTTGTTGCTGAAAATAATTATTAATAATTTTTTTCCTGATTTGTCCAGATAGAAAACTTTCAGTTTAAAAAAAAACACACAAACAAACAAACAAACAAATAGAGCACGCTGTAGGTATTACAGGCACTGCGCTGCAGTGGTTTGTATCATATCTATCTGATAGACTCGGTTTGTTCATGTTAATGGAGAGTCCTCTTCACACACTGAGGTTAATTATGGAGTTCCACAGGGTTCAGTGCTAGGACCAATTCTGTTTACATTATACATGCTTCCCTTAGGCAGTGTCATTAGAAGACATAGCATAAATTTTCACTGCTATGCTGATGACACCGAACTCTATCTGTCTGTGAAGCCAGATAACACACACCAATTAGTTAAACTGCAGGAATGTCTTACGCTGCGTTCACACCGAACGCGATAGACTCGACCAGAGCGTCAGGTTTACATGTAAAGTCAATGGAGGAGCGCGATGCAGCGCGATTGGGGTCCTGCGAAAATTCAGAAGCAGATTTGCGTTGCTAATAGAATGCGCGACTGACACGTTTGACGCGCAAATAAAAATACGCGCGTCAGTTTGTGTGGTGCATTTTGTGCATTCGCGCGTATCGCATCTACTGCTCGAGTTGGAAAAATCTGAACTCCTGCGTCAAGTCGCGCTGCGACAACCAATCAGGAGCCTTGTGATGTGATGCTCTGACCTAGTTCAGAGGGGCAGGTCCAGCCAAAGCCCTTCATTCTTCATTCAATATGGAGGAAAGGCTCATCAACGTGGTAGCAAACCATCCGGAGCTGTACGACGCCAGCTCCTTTCTGTACCGAGACAGGAATAAAAAGGACCGAGCTTGGAGGAAGATAAGTGAAGAGATCGGGCAACCCGGTAAGTTCAAGGCTTTTGAAGCCTACTGTCCCGCTATTTTCCCACTGATGTACAAATACCTTTCCGCTAACAAGATAATGTGTTTATTCAGAGGACATCTGCAGGAGAAAGTGGAAGAATCTCAGGGACACATACAACAAGGAGAAGAGGATGGAGAAGGAGAAGAGGAGTGGGTCTGCAGTAGGATCGGGGAGGAGATGGAAGTTCTTCGCGGTCATGGGGTTTCTGGACCCCTTCCTCACCCCGTGGGAGACTAGCGGCAATATGGTGGGGACCGTGGAGAACATCCCCCCCGAAGATCAGGGACAGCCCAAAGAGGCCACAGGGGAGTCCCAGTCAGAAGGTATGTTTACAATGAAATAATGTAGGCAGTTAATTTATGCATGTTGTCATATAGGAATATATGTTATTGTTTATTAATAAACAGCACACAGTGGTCCCGCTGTTCATCCTTCACTGCCTTTTTCGCAGAGTTTTTTATTGCACAGTACAACTTTCAACAATGCGCATTGCATTCTGCAGCCTGATTGACAAATCTCCTCCGTGTCGTGTCTCCTGTGCTTGCCAAATTTATCATGTTTGGTTTTGATAACCATCACGTCCAATAGATAAAACAGCACAAAATCACTCATAACTATGATTCTCATTCGGAAATAGACACCTGCACTGGGACGGAAAAAGGCGCACAAAAGTGGCATCCAGACGAAGAAAAAATGCGGCATAATAATACTTTTACGTTTTAAAATCTACAAAGGTTTGCACTTTGAGAATCAACTTGTGAGAACTGTGACTAATGTTCATGTGTGTGTGAAAAAAGTGTATAAAGTGTGTAGCGAGGGGCTAGTTATTCTGAGAACCCTTGCTGCAGTAAATGAGAGACCACTGTATATACTTTCTCTATGACTATTGTTTTCAACCTGTTAACATTTAATATTGTGTTGACAGAGCCAACTGATTCTGCAGCAGAGCATCCCCTGTTGCTTCTCCTTGCTCCCCAGTCCCTGGTCCCTCCGCTCCTGCTGCTGCACCCACAGGTATGTAATTGCAGCAACAGATGTACAGCAGCACTGATAGCTTTTTACTTGCTTGAATTCACTTGTGATCACCTTTACTAAATATCTACAACCAATCTGATTATATCCTGTTTTTTTTTCAATGTTGAAAATGAAAATCTAGTAGCAGCCTTCTCATTTCTTTGTGTTGTTTTGTGCTGTGTTTTACAGGCCCACAGAGGAGGACGGCTCAGAGGCGGAGGAGGGACGGGTCCCAGGACGCTCCATCAGTGGTGGAGCTGGCCATCCTGGAGTCCCTGAAGAGGCCACGCCAGTCTCCAATGGAGCATTTCCTCCTTAGCCTTGTTCCTGCTCTGGAGAGCATGCTCTCTCACATGAGAGAATTTGTAAAATTTCAAATTTATAAATTAGTTTTTGAAAACAGCACAGCTGTGTTAAATTTTGAAACATTGGACCCTAGCAATCAGTAGTTTTCTGATGAGGCAGCAGGCTCTCCAGGGCAGAATTATTTTTCTCCTCCTTCTCCCTGAAGCTCTTCCACTTTAAGCTGGGTCCTTTTTATTCCTGTCTCTCTGTAAATAGTTATATTTTATATATTTATGTATAATGTTATTCTGTTTGAGAATTGTAATATTATTTCAAATAAATTCTTGTAATGACTAATGTCTCAGTTCTACTACACAGCAAATATTGGCACACAACTTGACACATGTAGAATTTATTTCATATTATACTAATGACAAAATATACTAATATATAGGAACATAGTGAAGACCAATTATTTAAGAGCATAAAGAGAGGTCAGTTTATTTTGGAGGCAAGCTCCATTTATTAAGAAAATTTTAAAAAGACAGGAACACTCTTTAGAGGTTTGTGGGTGGCTCTTAAAAGAGCCGTTGTGGGGAAGTCACTGGGACTTGAAATAGGCTATTCTTTTGGCTGCCAAGTCACAGCTCCCTCCGCCGAGAAGTGGGCCATGAACTTCTCCCTCACCAGGACAGCCTCTCTGGAGGAGTTGTTTGCTGCTACCTTGCAACGGCTCCAACACAGCAGGTGCCACACCCCTCACAGCAGGTGCCCCTCTCTCGTCCAAACAGTGCAGAAAATTGTGGAGAACACACGTCGCCTTCACACACTTCTCTGCAACTTCAGGACGGAGCTCCATGGAGCGCCGATACAACCTCCACTATGAGGAGAGGATACCGAAGGCACACTCCACTATCAGCCAGGCCCTGGAAAGGCGATTGAAAGGTGAGTTGAAGATTCTCTTCTCTAATGGGAGGAGGCATCCAGGGAAAGGCCTCATGAGCTCCCGCCGCAGTGGGAACGCTTCATCAGCCACAAAGACATGGGGCTGGGCTCCATGGTATTCTCCACCAGGTAGAGGCTGGTCAGGAGGCAGATGGAGAGTCCCAGCCTGAACAGCCTGACTAAAGGTGGAGTTGGCCAGAATACCACCGTTGCTGGTCCCCCCGTACCCCCCAACATCAATGATGCGGAAGTGATACCCTGCATCCACAACCGCAAGGAGAACAATGGAAAAAGTGCTTCCCATCCAGAGCTCCACAGCAGAGAGGGAAGTTCCAGCGCTCCTGGAATCCCTCTGTGATGGACCGCCAGTCTCCAGGTGAAGGCACAGCCATGAAGTCGTCCACTAGACAGTCCCAGATGGCCGTCGCTACCTGGGGGGTGATCTGGCACACTGTGGACACACCAACTCTGAAACTGAACGCGATGGTCCTGAAGGAGTCCCCGGTGGCAAGGAACCTGGACAAAATTGTTCAAAATTAGTATTATGTGTACTGCAGTTACAAAATACATTATTCAAATTCCAAAATACTTTTGTGATGTCAGATTTAAATTACAAAACATAAATCTTACATAAAACATTTTGTAATTATAAGGATAATTACATAATATATATTAGATATAATATAAAACAGTCAGTTGTGTTTTGTATCATAATTTGATTGGTAGCAACTTTTACCCCTACAGTGTGTCAATCACTCATAATTCCTACACATGTCAATCAGGTAGGAATGAAGTAAGACATTAATAGAAATAAAGAGTTGTATGTTGACATGTAGCCCTTTCCTTGCTTAAATCATTGTTAATATTTTTGAAAAATTAACCTGTGATAAGACATAGCTTATCAAGATAGAATATGCTAGATAGAACCATATAACTAAAGATGAACCAAACTGTTCACAATTTCATCTAGCTCTCAGTTTTAAGAAAGGCTGCTGACCCCTGTTATAGAGTCTGACAGCTGCGGGGATTATATACAAATATTCAACTATACCAGAATTAAACCAGGTGTAAATAAAGAAAAAAAGGACTCTATAAGACAGACCTTCTGAGTATCACTACAAAGATTAACCCACAGTGGTCCTCATACCACAGTTTGATATCAGCAAACATCGAGAGCATACATTGATATGACACCACAGCCATGCTGTCCTTGCTAACACTGATAACAGCATAAATTGAATTAAATCGGGACTTGATGAGACCTTTTGAGTATCACTAGAAATATTATAAATAGTGACCATACCTCCATACCACAGTTTGCTATCAGTAAACACCGATAGCATACCACATCCATGTTATCAGTTTATAAACTGATAATTTAGCATATATTAGCACAGGTATCAGTAAAGGACTACCGTATTAAACACTTTTACTAAGCGCAGGCAGATGGACAGGTGCTCTTCAGGTGGGATTGAGCACCTGTAGTTGGTGTCTAGGTGGGCAATGCTTGGACTGACGCGGGACAGCAGCTCCTCAAACTGCGCAAGGGAAAGACCGTGGTACCGCTGAAAGCAGCCGTCATCCAGACGCAGCTCCTGGAGCAAGTGGTGAAACTCACCAAACTGCTCACCCTTCTGGAGGATCTGATGGACCCAGGTATGGCGAGGACGTCCTTTACGCCGCTGCTCTGCTCTCCACAGTAAATAGAGAAGGGAGACTCTCTCTTCAAATGCTAGATCGACAGCTGCCATCTTGCAAACATACCATGTGGCACTACTTTCCCCCACATTTCCGCTTCACGCGCGTCAAAATTGAATATTTTAACACGCGACAAATTCGCGTTGGACACGCGTCGAGGTGCGAATTTGCACGCGACCAGCTAGGGGCGTCTGGCGCATTTTGGTCGCGTTTATTGCGTTCGGAGTGAACGCACCGTTAAAGACATAAAGACCTGGATGGCCGCTAACTTTCTGCTTCTTAATTCAGATCAAACTGAGGTTATTGTATTCGGCCCTGAAAATCTTAGAAATATGGTATCTAAGCAGATTCTTACTCTGGATGGCATTACCTTGGCCTCCAGTAACACTGTGAGGAACCTTGGAGTCATTTTTGACCAGGACATGTCCTTCAACGCACATATTAAACAAATATGTAAGACTGTTTTCTTCCATTTGTGCAACATCTCTAAAGTTAGAAATATCCTGTCTCAGAGTGATGCTGAAAAACTAGTTCATGCATTTATTACTTCCAGGCTGGACTACTGTAATTCTTTATTATCAGGATGTCCTAAAAACTCCCTGAAAAGCCTTCAGCTGATCCAAAATGCTGCAGCAAGAGTCCTGACAGGGACTAGAAAGAGAGAGCAGATTTCTCCTGTTTTGGCTTCCTGTTAAATCCAGAATTCAAAATCCTGCTCCTCACATACAAGGTCTTAAATAATGTTAAAATCTCCCAATTCTTTTAATCTTTGGGCTGAAGGAAGGACAATACTCGGTGTATAAATGCTCAATCAACAATTATTTATTTCCATACAATTCAACACTTTATGAGCATAAACCATCCGGATGGGGAGACATGCATGCAGAGGGTCACAGCAAATCTCCAACTGGTAGAGGGTTACTCAAGCTCTTATAGCCTTTAGTGGCCCCCACCTAGTCGTAAAAACCTAAACATTCACATTCTTCCTCTCAAACGGCGCCTAAGTTATGACCTCGGCTCCTTGTTTTTCTGCTATCCGAACAGAAAGGCCCTGACTCTCTGCACACAATATTCTCTCCTTAACTCAGCAGTATAGTGCACCATAAAACAATATCATCCATTCACAATAAATCAGCAGTCTAATGTCATACAAATCAGTTTAACAAATGTAATAGTTATCACCTTCTTCTAATTCAGGAGAATAATGCAAACTAAAACTACATAATAATTTCACATTCTTTAATTAGGGGTATAACATGGCATAAGATAATATGATAATCTCACAATAATCAGGTCCCATCTTATCTTAATGACCTTGTAGTACCATATCACCCTATTAGAGCACTTCGCTCTCACACTGCAGGCCTACTTGTTGTTCCTAGAGTATTTAAAAGTAGAATGGGAGGGAGAGCCTTCAGTTTTCAGGCCCCTCTTCTGTGGAACCAGCTTCCAGTTTGGATTCAGGAGACAGACACTATCTCTACTTTCAAGATTAGGCTTCAAACTTTCCTTTTTGCTAAAGAATATAAGGGCTGGACCAGGTGACCCTGAATCCTCCCTTAGTTATGCTGCAATAGACGTAGGCTGCCGGGGATTCCCATGATGCACTGGGTGTTTCTTCTTCACTCACTATGTGTTAATAGACCTCTCTGCACTGAATCATACTTGTTATTAATCTCTGTCTCTCTTCCACAGCATGTCTTTATCCTGTCTTCCTTCTCTCACCCCAACCAATCACAGCAGATGGCCCCGCCCCTCCCTGAGCCTGGTTCTGCCGGAGGTTTCTTCCTGTTAAAAGGGAGTTTTTCCTTCCCACTGTCGCCAAAGTGCTTGCTCATAAGGGATCATTTGATTGTTGGGTTTTTCTCTGTATGTATCATTTTAGGGTCTACCTTACAATATAAAGCACCTTGAGGCGACTTTTGTTGTGATTTGGCGCTGTATAAATATAATTTAATTGAATTGAAAATGAAGTGGACAAAGTCCATGAAACATTAAGCTAACATCTTATCAGGAACTTTATTAGAAATGATGCTTTTGAGTCTGCATGAAACCTATTTTTGTCCACTTAGTTTCTGCTGTCAGTCAGCTAGGTGAACGCTGTCTGGTTTCTCTTCTTTCGGTTTGTCTGTGCTGCTGACAGACAGATTGCTTCAGGTTCTGATGTGGACAGAAAGGTCAGTTGTCCACAGAAAGGGTGAAACATGTGGAATAAAACAGGATTGCTTGCTTTTTCCCACAAAGGATGGGAGAAATGAAAAGTACAGACTGATAACAGTATCAGAGCTACAAAACCAGCCATTATCTTCATTAAATCCTCCCAGTGTGACCCAGTGTGAGCTGGTAACCATGCCAGCCACAG
Source organism: Oreochromis niloticus (assembly GCF_001858045.2). Lineage (NCBI taxonomy): Eukaryota > Metazoa > Chordata > Actinopteri > Cichliformes > Cichlidae > Oreochromis > Oreochromis niloticus. The sequence goes on along the minus strand of NC_031981.2, from coordinate 38,661,400 downwards.
CCACAGAGAGAAGATAGGAGAGACATTATAGGACCAATCAACCAATTGCCTTCTCGAAGGCCCTTGTAGTCCTTTCATCAGATCGATTTGGCTGGCCCCTAGAGGCACAGCTCATTGGGCACATGATGCACCTACCCCCACTTCTCTACCTGTCATCATTTACATTTTGATAGGTCTCCACTTATGATGAATGATTTTATGAGTTTTGTCAAGGTCAAACCAACAACACCTGTATGAAGATTTGAGCAGGAAGGAAGAGGATGAATCAGTGTTGTTGGTGATGGAGGAGGAGGACGGGAGGGGGCGGAGAATGAATGAACAAGTCACGATGAGTTGGACTGGATAGCCGAAACTGAGAATGAACAGAGGCAGGATGAAAGAAGTAAATAAGTGGACGGAGCAAAGCCAATAAACATGGAAGTCTGAGCTCTGTTGTACAAAGAAAGGAGATGGGATCAAGAAAAAGATGCTGCATAACTGTTTTGTTGATGACTCCGTTTATGGAGACAGTGATGCCACATGCATGTGTGGGTCGTGATAATGAAAGCTGCTTTCCAGTCTGCTCCAGTTAGCGAGATGAGTACTCTACAAGGTTAGTAGAACAATTTTATAAAGCAACACCTACTCCAAACAAAACACACCACAAAATGAACTTATAATAACTAAAATTTGAGGAAAAGAGTAAAACAGCTTTTTGTACTTAGTAATGATCTTGATAAAGTTTTTCTGGTAAATGCAGATATATTAGACTTGAATTTTACATTTTTGAGGCTGATATTATTAGTTCAAGGAACCAAATGGTCACATAGATAAACTGAATGCTTGGTAGACTTTGTCCTTTGGATAAAGGTTATAGTTAGGGCTGGATCACGTGATCCTCATCCTTCCCTTAGTTTCACTGTGATAGGTTTAGGCTGCTGGGGGCTCATGATAAACTGACTGTTTTTACTTCACTCACCTTTTTTTCACTGACTGTGTGTTTGTACACTCCACATTTAATCATTGGTTATTATTAATCTCTGCCTCTCGTCCACTGTGTGTCTTTTTTCTTGTCTCCCTCCCCTCACTCCTAACCGGTGAGATGGCCCCGCCCCTCCCTGAGCCTGGTTCTACCGGAGATTTCTTCCTAGAAGGGAGATTTTCTTTCCCGTCGTCACCGAGTGCTTGCTCATAGGGGGTTGTTTGACTGTTGGGATTTTCTCTGCATTATTGTAAGGTCTTTACTTTGCAATAAAAAGTGCCTTGAGGCAAGTGTTGTTGTGAATTGGCAGTATATAAAAAAATGAATTGAATTGAAATTACTCACAAACAGCAGCAATAAGCTTGTACTTCATTTCTGATTTGCCATTGGCATCAAAACAGTGGGAAACAATTGTCAGCAAGAGGTTTTTATGACAAAGACTCAAGTGGATTTTTTGCTGAAGCTGAAGTATTGTCAGCTCTTGTATTCACATTGTGTTAAATGACATCATTGTATGTAATCGTGGCACCAGAAGACTTTGTTGTTATGAATGCATGAATAGGTAGAATCTGAATTTTGCATCTGTTAACCAAGTGATTTCAGATATCACATATGTTATCAAGAAAGTAGATTGTGTTTTGAAGCCATCAAATGAAACTTTTATTGTCCCGTTTTTTTTATTTTTTTTATTGGCACTGGTACTTGTTGTAATGTCCAGTGGATGGATGTGAAAAGACATGACTTTCAATCCCTGTTTGATAAAAAGCAGGTAACATTTAGAAGAGTCCTTGACTTGTGATAGACACATGATTAGACCAAATGAACAAAGGAATAAGTGTTAGTGTTGTATGGTGGCATACCCTGTGGAACCAGAGAAACCAGAACCAGATTCAAACAAACAAGCATTAATTTCATAAAGATGTTAGTTTCTGTACTTGTGTGCTGCTGGATAACAAACACAGCACAGCTCATGATATCAAAGTTTTTAGGGACTGACTTCATATTTTCTTGACATTAATAGAGGGTGAAGAAGCCCAGCACTCCCAATCGTGCACCAGCACCAATAACAGATCTATCAGTGTGCACTGTGGGCTTACCTTGCTCCTGGACAAACTATAGCATGCTCTGACATTTAGTGTGTCTGTTTGCATACTGCATACTGTCCCACATACTGAAACTATAAACTTTGCTCCAGTTATACTGTCTACATCATGTAAGTGTATTGCTGTCATTATGAGTGTGTTAATATGAGGAAAGTGTAACTGAAAACTGCACTGTGCCTATAAAATGAGTACGTTCACAGAGTTTTTAGCCTACGTGGGAAAAATAATCCAAACTGCTTAATGTGCAGAATAATATTTGTTACTGTTGATAATACTTATTAATGATCGTTCACTCACACATATATATTTACATTTTTATGCAACTTTTCGTTTTTGTTCAATTTAATTTGAATCTGTAACTGTCGATGATACTGATTAATGATCGTTTAATCACTTCTAATATAGTGGATGGTAGATTGTAATCCACAGTGATGTCCAAAATTATGGGATCAGAACGAAGCCACCTTTAAATGAAACTGAAAAAAATATTGTAACTGATGCAGCCATTGAAAGAGGCAAAAAGAGAAAAATGGCAGCTTGGTCAGCACAAGCGTTGGCCTCTATAATGTATGCAAATACATGCGGGTCGGAATCCCCGCCCCCTCAAGTGCGCCTCTGGACGCCAAAACAGTGC